>NC_057813.1:445327753-445363455 GCF_018294505.1 Triticum aestivum
CATTCATACCTCGTGGGCGCCAAATCACCTTCTCCCCGGGAAGCTCCCTTCTACCGAGCAGTGAAACCTCAGCCCCACCTCCATGGCGCCCCCGCCGCACCAATTTCACAGCCGCCCTCCTCCCTAATGCCAGAGACGCTGTCCAATTGCCCTCATGCACTGGGCCGTGTGCCTCTTACTCCGTGCTGCTGGTGCCACCTCGACGACGGCCGCGTGAACCGTATCGGAGCCAACTCACCCCCGCCGTTGTTCACGGTGCCGGAGCGGCTCCAACTTCGGATCCGTCCAGAGTCCTGGCGCTGCTTCCGCGTAGCCGTCGACCATCACGACATCGCTCTTTCCCTGTCGCTGGTCGCCACCGCAACCGTGCTGGCCTCACCGACTCAGCAGCTGGACCTGCCTACTTCACCATGCCGCCAGATAGGTCGCACCCTCATCTCAAATCACTTTATTTAGGCGTTAGTTGTCTGAATTTTTATTCTATGCCAATCGATTCCCAATGGGAAGCAGCACCCCTCGAGGCGGCGGAGCTCCTAGGCTGCCGGTTGGCTGGTGTCTAACGTAAGGGTGCGGGGCCGCAAGTTCACCACGGGAGCAGTGCTTAGATGGCTATCTTTTGGAGTTATGTGGGTTGAAGGTACTACCGCCACCGGATCTGGATGACGGGGAGTCTTTGTGGATTGGCCTAGGAGCGGCACAACCACGACAGTGCGGTGGGGCGGGGAGCGGGGTTTTGGCAGGGGCCACGGACGGCGGAGGCAGGCTGCTCTGCCGTTGGTCGCTGGCTCTTCGGGGAAGATTCCGAACAGTGTCAGCCGGGAGGCACAAGACGGCCATCAAGCCATCCGGCGTAGATCGTACAGTACCAAAATAAAATAAAATCGTGTGACCCCAATTTAGTCTTCAGTCAACAGACGTGTGACCACTCTCATACCTTGCTGTTGATCTCTTCGTGTATTTCTTCAGATCAAAGAGATATGTCGTTCTTAACATTATGCGTTATCTGCATCTTCAGACACACCGTCTTCCGACTCACCGCAGCTGCTCCAACAAGGGAAGCATACACCAGAAGGGAGCTGCAGTCCCCACTCAACAGTTCCCTGCATCGAATGCGCGTGCCCGACATGGACAGCCACAACAACTGCAGGGCCATCGACAAGTCAGCACATGATGCTCACTCCTATGGATGGCAGCCAGATAGGTTGTACCTCATCTTACTTGTGTGCAACATTTATGGCTTTGTTATTCATCTAAGCACGGAAAATAGATCATCACATTTCACTGTATATTCATGCTGATCTCTTACGGGTCTTGTTCAGGAGTTCACGTTGTTCCATAGTTCAGCTAACATACTTGTTCTTTAGGTAACGTTGTTCCATAGTTATCATCCATCAGCCAATGCTATCCCACAGGCTGGTGATTATAGTATTATACCACTTTTAGTATTACCTATGTTGTTCTTTAATACTTTTGTGTGCCATCTAGTTAATCTCGAGTACAAACGATACATATTCTGTAGCTTTTATCTGTGTTCTCCCTTTAGTTTATGAGACCTGTTGCTGCTAGTTAACCGCAGTCCTACTATTTATGTCGTCTCCTACAGACACTCATTTACATAAATCTAACTACTAGTTGTTTTCCATGCATGTCAGATATAATTGCACACACTGATATATCCACAAGAACCTCACGGAGCAATGTAAAGGCCAATAAACTTGATGTCAATGATACCCAATATGATGGAACATGTAAAGGCAGTTCTTCAGAAGACTTGCAGAAAGATGATGAATCCTCTTCACCCCACAAGGTCCTTGCTCTAACTTGGCCTATGATATGGGTACAACATGCATATAATGTCCTGGAGTGTATCTACTCTGTTGCAATGCCATGTGCTTAGCATGCTGATCATGCATGTAAATATGTCATGCCTTCCTGTTTTTAGTACCTATTCCATTCATGATAAAATGTTTTCAAATTCAAGTACTGTCATTCTACTCTACCGCAATGCCATCTGCTTAATTTGGACATCATGCTTCTGAATATCTTATGCATTGTTATTCATCAGTATGTACTTCATCTGTCTGCCATACCATGTTTTTTACATTGAAGTGATGTTCTAGTGCTCTGTTGCAATGCCATCTTATTTTCCCAATCATACACGTGTATGTTGCCTTAGTTATTTCTGTACGTATTCCGCTAGCATATAGTTTTACATTCAACTAGTGTTTTTGCTATGTTGTCCTGTCGTATCCCTAGCTCTTACACCATACTCCCTCCGTCCGGATTACATGTTGCCGAAATGGATAAAAAAGGATGTATCTAGAATTGAAACACGCATATACCCATCCATTTTTTCGGATGGAGGGAATACATGTCAATATGTCATGCCTTTCTATTCTTCAGTACTTATTCCCTCTCTCTGCTGTCGCATGTTTTATAATTAAAGCACCATTCTTCTATACAAGGCATGCAAGGGGAAGACGACTATGTTAGAATCTGAAGGGTTACAAACAAGGCCTTTGCAAAAGATCCAAATACCAGGAGATAATAAACCAACTCCAGTTTTTATAAATACTGCTCCAGCACAGAGAAACCCAACTCCTACTGATAATAAGCAGATTCCAGTGGCCAAAGAACTAGTCCGCTCCAGTCCAGCAAAAATATGTCAACTCAATTCTAAGAAGCGTGTGCGTATCCTTGCATCATGAAATTTTATAGCATGCTGATCATATTTTCTACATGTTTCTTACCCATCCCTCTTTCAGAAAATAAGCTTAACAGACAGAAGAATTTCTGCAATGGTATCGTTTATGAGGAAAGATTCTTGCAGGAATTATCTGTGCTCCAATGTAGATGTAAGTACCCGTTGTATATCACTATATTTTTACATCAGCATGTATTTTGTTAATCGGCATGAATCCAACCTTTATCTGATCTAAATTTAGTTGTAGCAAAATGTATGATTAAAGGCCACAATGTTGATTTTTGTAAGGAAAACTGCCTGGTAGTTTTGCATCTTGAGCTGCATGAGTGTACTATCTCATATCAGTGGGTTTGAATACTTTGGTTTTGCAGTGGGTTTTTCAGTGTTTTTTTACTGCGTTGTCCTGTCGTATCCCTAGCTCTTACATCATACTCCCTCCGTCCGGATTAAATGTCGCAGAAATGGATAAAACTGGATGTATCTAGAACTGAAATACGCCTAGACACGTCCATTTATTTCCGGATGGAGGGAATACATGTCAATATGTCATGCCTTTCTATTCTTCAGTACCTATTCCATCTCTGTTGTAGCATGTTTTATAACTGAATCACCATTCTTCTATATAAGGCATGCAAGGGGAAGACGGCTATGTTAGAATCTAAAGGGTTACAAACCAAGTCTTTGCAAAAGATCCAAACGCCAGGCAATAATAAACCAACTCCATTTTTCATAGATACTACTCCAGCACAGACAAACCCAACTCCCACTGATAATAAGCAGATTCCAGTGGCCAAAGAACTAGTCCGCTCCAGTCCAGCAAAAGAATGTCAACTCCATTCTAAGAAGCGTGTGTGTATCCTCACATCATGAAATTTTATAGCATTCTGATCATATTTTCTACATGTTTCTTACCCATCTCTCTTTTAGAAAATAAGGTTAAACGATATAATACTTCCTCCATTGGGATCGTATTTGAGGAAAATATCTTGCGGGAATTCTCTGTGCTCTAATGCTGATGTAAGTACCTATTGTATATCACTATATTTTTACATCAACATGTATTTTGTTAATCAGCGTGAATCTAACCTTTATCTGATCTAAAATTAGTTGTAGCAAAATGTTAAAGGCGCCAATGTTGATTTTTGTAAGGAAAAATGCCTGGTAGTTTTGCATACTGAGCTGCATGAATGTACTATCTCATATCACGCACATTACTGAATTGTAGTGCTTCTCTGGTTGCCCATTCATTCATTTTGTCAATGTTGCTTTCGTACTACCTTACCTGGATGATGATAGATGTGCCATATTGTGTTAATTTGGTGTAGGCTAGTTGCCCAAACGTTTGTTGTGTCAATGTTGCTTTCCTATTATCTTACTTGGCCAATGATAGCAATGCTAGCGTGTTAATTTTGTGCAGGCTGTTGAACATAAGAAGACAACTCTGAAAACAGCAAGGCAACCCCATTGTTTCTTTCCAGTAAATCTAGGCCAGGTAATATGGCAATAACTCATGATTAATCTGTTTGGTTCCCATCCTAATTTATGTTATGATGCAGTGGTCAAGACACTCTCCACTATCAATAATACAAGCGTGCCAAATCGCCATCTGAATCTGTTCAGTATCCTCTGTCTCAAATGCAACGGAATAAATGTATGTTTGTGAACCAATTAATGGCTGAAGCAATGATGGAAATGGTGGATGAATCAAAGGTGCAGAATCGTGCGACGCAACAACTGATCAATGTTTTCAGAGACAGTGTAGCAAAGTAGAAAGAACTTGCCCACATTCTTATGGGCGTCATCTGTGCTGAGGTTGCAGATTGTGACGTTGTAGATGGTTAGGTTCTGCTCATTTATTTGCACTGGCATCAATCTTTGATTGCCCAGTGGATGTAATTTCCTATAATATATGCTGGATGTGCAACATTATTCCCTGTATGCCGCACCTTTGCTTTATCGGTTTTGGTCCGGTGCATAATTGCTCATCGTAATGGGCTCAAATTATCTAATTTGGCCTAAAGACATGTACGAACTTTAGTGGGCCCATTAAGTTAATGGGCCGTTACTAGGCCGAAAGTTAGTAGTCGGCCCTCTTACCTCCCGGGTCGTTAACAGGCCGACATCAAAGCGGGCAACAGGTGGCCCCAATTTATTTCACGGGCCGTTAACAGGCCGTTACTAAGTTTGGGCTACATATGGCCCAACTATACTGTAGGCCTTTAGCAGGCCGAAAGAGACAGCGGGCTTGTACTGGACCATGAAGACCATGGGCCGCTAAGAGGCTGAAAGTCAGGTCGTATTGTAAATGGCCCAACTGTGTTGTGGGCCTTTTGCAGGCCGAAAGAGAAACCGGGCTGGTATTGGACCATGAAGGGCATGGGGCATTAAAAGGCCAAAACTAAGGCCCGACTACAAATGGCCCAACTCATTTATGGTACGTTAACAGGCTGAAAGGCACACAGGGCCGGGAATTGGCCCAACACTTAAATGGGTCGCTAAAAGGCCAAAACTCAGGTCCAACTACAAATGGCCCAACTGATTTATGGGCCGTCAACAGGCTGAAAGTGACACCAGGCCAAAAATTCGCCCAACACTTAAATGGGCCGCTAAAAGGCCGAAACTCAGGTCCGATAACAAATGGCCCATCAGATTTATGGGCCGTCAATAGGCTGAAAGACACACCGGGCCGGAAATTAGCCCAACATTTAAATGGGTCGCTAAAAGGCCGAAAGATGTACATCCTGAAAATTGGCCCATCCATTAAATGGGTCATTAACAAGCCGAAATCTCATCGGTCCGATATTGAGCCCAAATATATAGCGGGCAGTTAACGGGCTCGAACTGACGATGGGCTGCAATGGTGTCAAATCTTTAACGGGCCGTTAACGAGCCGAATTGGCACATCTCGTATGGGCCGTGGGCTTAAATGGACCTGACACAAGTAGGCCTTATATGGGCTGGCCTGCTAATTTTTACTGGGCCGGCCTTTTCACAGGAATGGGCCTCTGTTGGGCCGTGCCACGTGTCGACGTATCATAGGCGCCTTCCGCCCAATGAGTGGATGACATCTGTCCCGACGATGAGCCGACACGTGTTTCCTCCAGCCAATGATGATTTTACACGTGGAAAATCCCCATTGGTCAGGGTTGTTAACGGGTTATCGGATCCAAAACCCGACCCGATAGCTTAACAGCGTTCCGTTACAGTGGATGCCACGTGTCGGTCACCCTTGACGAAAGCACTTCTGTGACGCGTGATTTATCGCCATGGAAGTGGACACTTCCGTGATGATAATTTTGGTAATGTCATGGAACATTTCTACGACAACACAGGTATGACTATCTTGATTCTGTCATAAAATCGTCATGGATGTACATGCATGACAAAAAACGCGACCTACTGTGACAAACACGTATCATCACGGAAGTGTATTTTTTTTGTAGTGTCTGAGTCATCTGACATCCGGTCTCCTTTTCTTGTCACTGTGGAACTCACGTGACGATGATGTTATTTTGTCTTGACACCCATATTTGTTTATTTTTGTCCCATTATTACTACCGTGTGGTTCCTATTTCACAGGCACCAGATACGTTGCAATTTGGTAGTTGAAGCTATATTATTATGTTCCTGCAAAAGAAATATAAATTTAAAATCAGACTCATTTATAGAAATCTAGAAGTGTGTAGAGTGGAAAAACCAACCACCATTTTATCTGTGCATGTTCTGCTTCGTTTCATGTTTTAACACGATGTCCACCTCATCATCTATAAATTTCAATCCAATATATGTAAGGTGAATTAGTTAGGGAATTCTAGACACGATACTTAAATGCACCTTTACCTCAGCTTTATCATTCCAGTAGAGCATCTCAAGTCTATCATCGGGCACAAACGTTCTTTTTACTACATAGTTTTGTGTGCCAAAGGTGAGATTACTTCCATTGAACCCGGTGCTTCTTAAGATTTCCCATCGAATGAGCTCATCAAGTTAGAGATAGATGTATTAAGCAATCTTGCAGTGTCCTTGTCAAATAAAGTGCAAGTTGTAGTAGCTTTATGGTCACTGATTTGGAGTCGAATACAATACCTACCATATCTTCATGTTAGCAAAGAGTAAATATAGTATAATAGTTATTTCCGAACTATGAACATACCTGAGCACTGTTTATCTTTATCTGCATGTCCTATAGTGTGTCCTTTAGAGAAACTCAGTAATAATCTGGGTAAATATCCAAAGCTCCTTTAACCCTCTTTATGTTTTCTTTGTATGAAAAATAATTTCACTTTCATTGCTCGTTGGCCGTATTTTTGTAGATTCCACAACCTTGAAATTGTTGAATCCATAAATAGATTGCTCTTTGATATGAAAGATAGCATGAATTATTTGGCCCTATGAACAATGAGATATACTCCCTCCGTTCCAAAATAGATGACTCAACTTTGTACTAACTCCAGTACAAATTTGGGTCATCTATTTTGGAACGGAGGGAGTACTTGGTAATTGTTGTTGGAAAGATAGAACATGTTGAATATAGCTATTATAGGTCAAATAAAAATAAGTGATTATAACTTAATTATAGTATACATGAAAACATGTTGTTCTTTTTTTAGGGAAAAACAGGTTGTTCTTCAAGCTGTCAAGACTTCTTGAGATGGAAATATCTAAACACACATGGAGTGCTGATATTACCTCAACTTGATGGTGTTGCTATTATGTTGGGCGTCTGAGCGTCGCTGCTGCATATTAGATGCTTTAGTCTTCAATCCATGGCGGGTGCATATTGTACGCTTTACCTTCAATCCGCCGGCGTGACAGACACGTATTGAATGGTTGCTGCTATAGTGCTATACGGTAGGCGGATGGCTGGCCATGGTGGTGTGTGTTTATGCTACTTGGGGGCTGGCCCTTGCTGGCTAGCCATCGCAGCATATTGTTTTGTCGTTTATGCTACTTGGGTGCTGGCCGTCGCTGGCTGGCCATCGCAGCGTATTGTTTTGTCGCCGATGGGTCTGATGTGCATATGTGGTTTGATGTTGTCTACTGTCCTCTCTTTATATCAGTCGGTTTCGTATGGACATATGATGCTTGTACGTGTTCTTTTTTTGGATAGAATGCTTGTACATGTTGTAGTCCAATTGAAGTTGTGTCTTTGCTAGAAATCAATCATGGCATGCAAATCAATTAGGCAATGCATGAATATGTGTCCGTGTGTTTTTCTTTTGTATATGAGGCATGTACACGTGACCAAAGCCGACCGACTGGATATGCATGTGTTACGTTATGTTCATGTATTCGTACGTGTCATGGTTGGTTTATGTACCAACCGTAGTTATATGTAACCTTATAACATGACACCATAAAAGTTCAATACTACTGATACACATATTTTATGATGTTACGTAAAATCCTTTAAATCTTAGCCGTTACTATTCTAATCTAACGGCATAAAAAATATTAGCATATGTGGACAAACGTGATGGCTTATTTGACTCTTGTTTTAACTATATAATAAATTAGTTGAAAATTCAAATCCGTGTCCTTGGTTGCATGCTTCATTAGGTCCCATGCAAGAAATGAGAATGAATGTCAAACACCCTGCCAACGTCACTTGGCCGCAAACATTGAGATATATACCTAGTTTTTTAATTTTAGTAAATCCAAAGCTCATCTCAAATTCATGAAACTTGGCACGCTGTCATGGAGTGGCATCAACATGCCGTGGTAAAATTTTTGTCCCATTTGGGGCAGGTTTGGGAATATGCTTCTCACAAAGCAGAGCTTCTCACAACAAGCCCGATATAGGGAACGTTTCACCTTTCTAGACGAAACGATATGCATTGCCTCTTCTCGATTTCAATTTTTTTCCTAGTGTCAACATAGAACAACAGGGGTGTTGTGTCAATTTTTGGGATTTTTGGGGGTTCTTCTTAGACATTTTTATACATTAACTGAGTTTTCTATGCATTCATGTGCATAATTCAAATGTGAACTACAGACACATGCTCTAATGCATATAAATTGGTTGAAAATTCAAATATGTGTCATTGGTTGCATGCTTAGGTCCCATGTAAGAAATGGGAATGAATGTCAAACACCCTGCCACCGTCACTCGGCCACAAACATTGAGGTACCTGGTTTTTAAATTCTAGTAAATGCAAAACTCATTTGAAATTAATGAAACTTGGCATGCCATCATGGAGCGGCATCAACATGATGTGGTAAATTTTTTGTCCCATTTGGGGCAGGTTTGGGGATATACTTCTCACAAACCAGAGCTTCTGACAACAAGCCTGATGGTTTCGGTAGGAAACGTCCAACCTTTTGGGACAAAACGATATCCATTGCCTCTTATTACTTAAAAAAAATCTCGTGTCAACATAGAACAACAGGAGTGTTGTGTCAATTTTTGGGATATTTTGGGGTTTGTTTGGACATTTTTATGCATTAATTGAGTTTTCAACGTATTTATGTGCATAATTCAAATGTGAACTACATGCGCACATGCTCTAATGCATATAAATTTGTTGAAAATTCAAATATGTGTCCTTGATTGCATGCTTAGGTCCCATGCAAGAAATGGGAATGAATGTAAAACACCCTGCCACCATCACTCGGCTGCAAACATTGAGATACCTGGTTTTTAAATTCTAGTAAATGCAAAACTTGTCTGAAATTCATGAAACCTGGCATGCCATCATGGAGCGGCATCAACATGTCATGGTAAATTTTTTTGTCCCATTTGGGGTAGGTTTGGGGATATGCTTCTCACAAACCACAGCTTCTCACAATAAGCCTGATGGTTTCGGTAGGCAACGTCCCACCTTTGGGGACATAATGATATCCATTGCCTCTTATTGCTTTGAAAAAATTTCTCGTGTCAACATAGAACACAGGAGTGTTGTGTCAATTTTTGGGATTTTTCGGGGTTCGTTTGGACATTTTTATGCATTAATTGAGTTTTTCAATGCATTTATGTGCATAACTAAAATTTGAACTACATGCGCACATGCTCTTATTCATATAAATTGGTTGAAAATTCAAATATGTGTCCTTGGTTGCATGCTTAGGTCCCATGCAAGAAATGGGGACGAATGTCAAACACCCTGTCATCGTCACTCGGCCGCAAACATTGAGATACCTGGTTTTTAAATTCTAGTAAATGCAAAACTCATCTGAAATCCATGAAACTTGGCATGCCATCATGGAGCGGCATCAACATGCCGTGGTAAATTTTTTGTCCCATTTGGGGCAGGTTTGGGGATATGCTGCTCACAAACCAGAGCTTATCACAACAAGCCTCATGGTTTCAGTAGGGAACGTCCAACCTTTTGGGACAAAACGATATCCATTGCCTGTTATTGCTTTAAAAAAATCTCGTGTCAACATAGAACAACAGGAGTGTTGTGTCAATTTTTGGGATTTTCGGGGTTCGTTTGCACATTTTTATGCATTAATTGAGTTTTCAATGTATTATGTGCATAATTCAAATGTGAACTACATGCACACATGCTCTAATGCATATAAATTGGTTGAAAATTAAAATATGTGTCCTTGGTTGCATGCTTAGGCCCCATGCAAGAAATGGGAATGAATGTAAAACACCCTGCCACCTTCACTCGGCTGCAAACATTGAGATACCTGGTTTTAAAATTCTAGTAAATGCAAAACTCATCTGAAATTCATGAACTTGGCATGCCATCATGGAGCGGCATCAACATGCCGTGGTAAATTTCTTGTCCCATTTGGGGCAGGTTTGGGGATATGCTTCTCACAAACCAAAGCTTCTCACAACAAGCCTGATGGTTTCGGTAGGGAATGTCCCACCTTTGGGGATAGAACAATATCCATTGCCTCTTATTGCTTTGAAAAAATTTCTCGTGTCAACTTAGAAGATAGGAGTGTTGTGTCAATTTTTGGGTTTTTTCGGGGTTCGTTTGGACATTTTTATGCATTAATTGAGTTTCTCAATGCATTTATGTGCATAATTCAAATTTGAACTACATGCGCACATGCTCTAATGCATATAAATTGGTTGAAAATTCAAATATGTGTCCTTGGTTGCATGCTTAGGTCCCATGCAAGAAATGGGAATGAATGTCAAACACCCTGCCACCGTCACACGACCGCAAACATTGAGATACCTGGTTTTTAAATTCTAGTAAATCCAAAACTCATCTGAAATTCATGAAACTTGGCATGCTATCATGGAGTGGCATCAACATGTCATGGTAAATTTTTGGTCCCATTTGGGGCACGTTTGGGTATATGCTTCTCACAAACCAGAGCTTCTCACAACAAGCATGATGGTTTCGGTAGGGAACGTCCCACCTTTGGGATGAAACGATATCCATTGCCTCTTATTGCTTTCAAAAAATTTCTCATGTCAACATAGAAAACCAGTAGTGTTGTATCAATTTTTGGGATTTTTCGGGGTTCATTTGGACATTTTAATGCATTAATTGAGTTTCTCAATGCATTTATGTGCGTAATTCAAATTTTAACCGTGCACGTGATGCCACATGTCTTGGTTTTAATGGCTCTTGATTGCAAATGTTTTAGAAAGAGCACCTGTATGCAAAGTGAGAGTAGGATTTGTGCATCTCTTCAACGCAAACGGTTGTTTTGGATGACCCGTTGCAACCACTTACAAACAATTTGGTAAGATTTGCATCTCTCATGTTGGGTATGTTGCCATTTGTCAAACTGGAAAGATTGACATTTGTTGATCTAGTAACATTGCCATTTGTCAACCTTGTAACACTGCAATTTGTCAAAATATGAAGCTAAAAATCACTAGCAGTATCTAATCTTTGCAACTAAAATTCAGTAATTAAGCATAGATGGAGGCGAGGAGGCGTGTTCAGCCGGGCATGCAGCAGGCGATGTAGTACTATTTGATTTGACAGCGGGCGGCGTAGTTCCTGATACGGCTTTAATGCAGACGAGGGAGAGGGTAGCGGTTCTCAAAATGTTGAACGGCCAATGATGCATCCTCCTTCAATTAGCGTCATGAATGCATGAGGGAAGTAATGGGAGGAGGACAGGGAAAAGAGATAGCACGATGTGAATGCAACGCAGTTTGCACTCATATAAAGGCGCCCTCCATTCTAATGCATCTACCACATCGTACGCACCTAGGCATTTGCCTAAGCACCTACACTAAGCAAAAAAGTGCTCACTCCAGACCCATGGAGGCGATGCACGCGAGCGGCCAGCGGTGTGCCAGATGGTCCACGATGTCGGCCTGCGGCATGGCACCGAGGATCGTCTCCAAACGGTGTTGGCGACCGGCTGGTGGATGGCCGCCGTCGACGCCAGCTACGATTCTCAGTTGGACTAGATGATCGTTGCCACCACCAACAAATTCACCATCATCAAGAAGCTCACGAACGACATCGCAGTACTCCTCCAGCCCGTGCGCCCGGGCTCCTCATTGCCTGCCACCCTAATCGGCCTCCATGGTCAGAACCTCTTTCAAGCACTAGTGGCCCTGCAACTGGCCGCCGACGCCACAAAGAATGTCCACCTGGAGGTCGCGCTCGCCGCGAGGCGCCTCACCCTGCAAGAATTCGTCGACCTACACATCCATGTGTACGAGCAAATCGTGTACATAGGTATCTACAAGGCCAGTGAGGGTGCTACGACGTTGGCCTTATTCAACCAGCTGGAAGCCTTGGGATGCCTTTGCTAAGAAGCACCTTGACCTCGCCACAAAAGCCGTCGCTCCTTAGCCGCCGGTTGGTGGCCCAGCGCACTGAGTTCAGGAGGAGGAGGTCGTACATTGATGGATGCATCTTTCTTCTTGCCTCCTTAATTCTTATTGTGCTATTGCATTCTCGTTCCAGTCAATACAGACATGTGTGATCCATTTGCTTAATTATATGCATCACTATAACTAGTCAATTTATAAGTTGTCATGCCCGTGTTTGGGGCCGGCGCACGACACAATGAGCACACCCACAACGACACATACAGAGAGGACATCCAGCGGTTCCAATGGCGATTTGTCAAAATATGCAGCTAAAAATCACTAGCACTATCTAATTTTTGCAACTAATATTCAGTAATCAAGCACAGATTTCATTCATAGATTAAGCAGTCGTGCTTAATTTATACAAACAGTTCAACCGTTAGGCGCCGCGGCGCGCTCTGCTCGTGTCCGTCGGCGCGCTCGGGTTGTGGACAACTTTTCCTTGCGTGTTCAACTGCTATATGCATATATATGGTTGCTCACCGTTGAGGCAACCGCGCAGCTTTCTGCTCGTGTCCCTCTGTGCGCGCTCTGCCAGCGGTTGGGCCTGCGCACGATCACGTAGGGGGCCCCATACGCATGCGGTTGCACCGCGCACGTTGCCACGCGATGCCGTTACGTGCGACACGGTGGAGTTACGCGCTGCGAATTAGAACTGCCATCGGGACGTGCCATCCGGCCTCCCCTTTAATTCCCGCAGCCATTATAACCCTAGTCTCTTCAACCTTCTGATCGCGCCCCACAACACAACAAGCACACCCACGATGACACATAGAGAGGAGATGTCTATTTGCGCTCCAATGGAGTTTGGCGAGCATAAAGTGGAGACCCACGCGAGGGAGACGGATCTCTCGGTGGTGTACACCATTGACCCGGTGGTGGTGGACAACTACATCAACACTGTTGAGCAGTTGCTTGCTGGAGACAAGTACAAGGTGGTCGACATCAACGTCCAGTACACCGCCGGTAGTCCCGGCATAGATCAGAAGGTTGTCGTTGCCCAGTTGTGCGTGTGCAATCATGTACTCATCTACCACTACTGCATGGCCAGAGACCTTGCGACCGTTTCAACAGGTTTGTCAACAACATCGACTACAAGTTTGCCATGGTGGAAACCATCGAGGATGTAAAAGTGCTCAGTATTACGGGCTTGGACTGTGAGAACCTTTTCGAAATCCATAACGACTACAGGGTCTGGGGCAGCACGAAGGACTCCCTGGTCGAACTCGCCTCGGCCATCATTGACCCCTACTACGAAAAGATGAAGCAGGATGCCCAGACAACAAATCTCGTACCCTGGCACATGGCCTGGATGCGGCGATTGGATGAACCTCGCCTCAGGTTCGCGGCCAAGAGTGTGTACACATGCTACGAGATGCATAGGCGGATCGTTGACATGAGGAAGTGCCTCGTTACCCAAAACGACCAGCCCGAATCGAGCCACAAGCAGAGCAAGCGTCACAAGAAGTAGATGATGATCAAATGATCATTTATGCTAGTTAATCATGCATGTAATATATAGTTTACTTTATTGGTGTGTGGAAGTGCCATGTGTGTAGTAGCCACCTATGAAATTATCCATGTAATAGTTTACTTTGGTGTGTGCAAATGCCATGGTTGTAGTAGCCACCTATGTAATTGGATGTTTAATTTGGTTAATCATGCATGTAATATATATGGTGTTGTTCTGTATGCAATCCCATGGCACAACACACACGTCTTATTAGCAGCAATCGTCTATGTTATTATTAGTCTTCGCACACATTTATGATTACAGACCTATTTGCGGCGTATCACACACATCTTGTTATATTGAACCGTTTATGTTCTCTTATCTCAACACAAACAGTTCATCCGTGTGAACCGCATGCTATATATCGCCCATACCTTGCTTTGGCTGACCATTTCTTTTGTGTTTCTTAATCACAAATAGTTCATCCTAGTGAACCGTATGTTGTTTATTGCACACACACCTTCATCTGGCTGCCTATTTTTTTGTTGCTCCTCAACGAAAATGGTTAATTGCACTGAACCGTATGCCCTACATCACACACGGAACTAAAATCTGAACCATGTTTGATGCATCCATCATCGCAACATTTTGCACCTTTTTTGATGGATTTTTTACACCACCATTTGCGATTAATGCATCGCACACAGTTTCGTCAAACGGTCTCTGATCGTAGTGTTGCATTAGCAGCATCCTGTAGTAGTGGGAGGTCGACGGTGGAGATGAACAGTAGCCCGTGGAGTCCCATTTTGTAGTATGCCGCACCCCTCCCGATGAACAGGACCCCCGTTTCGACCATAGCGCTCCAACACAAGTCTATTTCCTCCATTTTGCGGTACGGCACACCCCTCCCGATCAACAGGACCACGTTTCGACCGTAGGAACTCAAACACAAGTCCATTTCCTCCGTTTTGCGGCACGCCAGACCCCTGCCGATGAATAGGATCCCGTTTTAACCCTAGGCGGTCGAACACAAGGTTGTTTCCTCCGTTCTATGGCATGGCGGGCCTCGTTTCGATCAGTTGTTCCGTCCAAGCCGGTTGCCTCCCGATGAACACGACGATGCAGTTTCTCCATTCCGACCCAGCCGGTTGGCTGCCAATGAATAGGATGTCATCGCTGCCTCTCCATGTACACGAGCCCTGGCCGTACGTATGCGCGAGTAGGCATTCGAGACCCCGCCCGTATGTATGTACGTGGCCGTATTTACTTTCTTGCACCCTGGTTGTACGTACGTGCACATGCTACATGTGTGCCTCTACTACGACACATGTGCGCCTCTACTACGACACGTGCCCTTCCTGGATGTTTTCAGGGTATGCAAGTATATATAGGGGAAGGAAGTCGGTCATAGGAGCCATGAGGGGCCCACAAGGGTGGGGCGCGCCCACCCCCCTAGGGCGCGCCTTGCACCCTCGTGGCCACCTTGGCTGCTTCTTGACGTCCACTCCAAGTCTTCTCGATTGCGTTTGTTCCAAAAAGATCGGTCCCGAAGGTTTCATTCCGTTTGGACTCTGTTTGATATTCCTTTTCTTTGAAACACTGAAATAGGCAAAAAAACAGCAATTCGGGCTGGGCCTCCGGTTAGTAGGTTATTCCCAAAAATGATATAAAAGTGTAAAGTAAAGCCCATAAACATCCAAAACAGGTAATATAATAGCATGGAACAATCAAAAATTATAGATACATTGGAGACGTATCAAGCACCCCAAGCTTAATTCCTGCTCGTCCTCGAGTAGGTAAATGATAAAAACAGAATTTTTGATGTGGAATGCTACATAGCATACTTCTCAATGTAATTTTCTTTATTGTGGCATGAATGTTCAGATCCAAATGATTCAAGATAAAAGTTCATATTAACATCAAAATAGTAATACTTCAAGCATACTAACAAGTAATCATGTCTTCTCAAAATAGCATAGTCAAAGAAAGCTTATCCCTACAAAATCATATGGTTAGGCTATGCTTCATGTTCATCACACAAAATACTCCCATCGTACACAACGCTAGTTTCAGCCAAGCAATTGGTTCATACTTTTTAACGCACTTCACCTTTTTCAACTCTTACGCAATACATGAGCGCAAGCCATGGATATAACACTATATGTGGAATAGGATGGTGGTTGTGAAGAAGACAAGAAGGGAGAAGATAGTCTCACATCAACTAGGCGTATCAACGGGCTATGGAGATGCCCATTAATAGATACCAATGTGAGTGAGTAGGGATTGCAATGCAACAATGCACTAGAGCTATAAATGGATGAAAGCTCAACAAAAGAAAGTAAGTGGGTTTGCAACCAACTTGCTTGCTCACGAAGACCTAGGGCATTTTGAGGAAGCCCATCATTGGAATATACAAGCCAAGTTCTATAATGAGAAATTCCCACTAGTATATGAAAGTGACAACATAGGAGACTCTCTATCATGAAGATCATTGTGCTACTTTGAAGCACAAGTGTGGAAAAAGGATAGTAACATTGTCCCATCTCTCTTTTCTCTCTTTTCTTTGGTGGGCTTCTTTGGCCTCTTTTTTTATTTGGGGTTGTTTGGCCTCTTTTATTCATATAAAGTCCAAAGTCTCATCCCGACTTGTGGGGGAATCATAGTCTCCATCATCCTTTCCTCACTTGGGAAAATGCTCTAATAATGAAGATCATCACACTTTTATTGATTTACAACTCAATACTTAGAACAAAATATGAGTCTTTTTGAATGCCTCTGGCGATGTACCGGGATATGCAATGAATCAAGAGTGACATGTATGAAAGAATTATGAAGGTGGCCTTGCCACAAATACGATGTCAACTACATGATCATGCAAAAGAAATATGACAATGATGAAGCATGTCATAATAAACGGAACGGTGGAAAGTTGCATGGCAATATATCTCGGAATGGCTATGGAAATGCCATAATAGGTAGGTATGGTGGCTGTTTTGAGGAAGATAAATGTTGGGTGTATGATACCGGCGAAAGTTGCATGGCATAATAGAGGCTAGCAATGGTGGAAGGGTGAGAGTGCGTATAATCCATGCAATCACATTAGTCATAAAGAACTCATATAGTTATTGCAAAAGTTTATTAGCCCTCGAAGCAAAGTACTACTACGCATGCTCCTAGGGGAATGGTTGGTAGGATTTAACCATCGCGCGATCCCGGCCTCCACACATAAGGAAGGCAATCAAAAGAGCATCCCATGCAACAAATTTGTTACACAACTTTTACCATACGTGCATGCTACGGGACTTGCCAACTTTAACACGAGTATTTCTCAATTTCATAATTACCCAACTAGCATGACTCTAACATTACCACCTTTATATCTCAAAACAATTATCAAGCATCAAATTGATCATAGTATTTAATGCACTTTCTATGATAGTTTTTATTATACCCAACTTGGATGCCCATCATTCTAGGACAAGTTTTTATAACCATGGCAAATACCATGCTGTTCTAAAGGACTCCCAAAATAATATAATTGAATCATGAGAGATCAATAATTTCTACATAATAAAGCCCCCGCCGTGCTCTAAAAAGATATAAGTGAAGCACTAGAGCAAAACTGTCTAGCTCAAAAGATATAAGTGAAGCATGTAGAGTGTTCTAATAAATTCTGAATCATGCGTGTCTCTCCCAAAAGGTGTGTACAGCAAGTATGATTGTGATAAACTAAAAATCAAAGACTCGTATCATACAAGACGCTCCAAGCAAAACACATATCATGTGGCGAATAAAAATGTAGCTCCAAGTAAAGTTACCGATATACGAAGACGAAAGAGGGGATGCCTTTCGGGGCATCCCCAAGCTTAGGCTTTTGGTTGTCCTTGAATTATCTTGGGATGCCATGGGCATCCCCAAGCTTAGTCTCTTGCCACTCCTTATTCCATAGTCCATCAAATCCTTACCCAAAACTTGAAAACTTCACAACACAAAACTTAACTGGAAATCTCATGAGCTCCGTTAGTGCAAGAAAGAAAAACCACCACTTAAGGTACTGTAATGAAATCATTCTTTATTTATATTGGTGTTAAACCTACTGTATTCCAACTTCTTTATGGTTCATACCCCCCGATACTAGCCATAGATTCATCAAAATAAGCAAACAACACACGAAAAATAGAATCTGTCGAAAACAGAACAGTCTGTAGCAATCTGTAACTTTGGAATACTTATGGAACTCTGCAAATTCTACAAAAATAGGAAGTCCTAGGAAATTTATCTATTGATATACTTCAAAAATAATCAACTCAAAATCACGTTTCTGTGATTTATTAAAATTATTCTCGTGCGTGCAAAAGTTTCTGTTTTTCAGCAAGATCAATTTAACTATCACCCAAGATGATCATATAGGTTCTACTTGGCACAAACACTAATTAAAACATAAAACCACATCTAAACAGAATCTAGATGAATTATTTATCACTTAAAAGGAACAAAAATCAAGGAACAAAAATAAATTTGGGTTGCCTCCCAACAAGCGCAATCATTTAACGCCCCTAGCTAGGCATAAAAGCGAGAATAGATCTACGCATTGCCATCTATGGTATTGGGAAAGAAAAGAGAAAAATTCTTATCTATAGCATTTATGCTTCTATTTTGGGAAGCATATGGCCATTAATGGAGGAAGAAAGATTAAGCACGTTACAGAAATTTGCATCTAAGCTAGCCTTCATCTCTTTGATAATTTCGTTTTGATAGAAGCATAAGAGAGTGGTGGATTCAACCTTATCATTCATGGGGTGCCCAAATATAGTTTTCATTTTTTCATAAGTATTTATAGCATCCAACTCAAGAAAACCTTCTTCAAAAATAGAATCTAGAACTTGCTTAAACGAAGAGGGTAAGCCAACATAAAAGCTTTTTAGGTATATCTCAATTTGATATTGTGGCACATAGCTAGCTCGAATCCTTAATAGCCTATCCCAAGCATCTTTTAAAGACTCATCAAGTAAATAACGAAAAATTCAGGAGTCCTCTTCATCAAAATATTCAAATTCTCATTAGTAACCCCAGTAGGTCTTTCCATAGCATCATTATTTATGAGCTTAGAGAGGACAGAGGGACTATCCAAAGTAGTAAAACTCGGGAGAGAACCCTTAACTCTTTTCGACTCAGCCATGGTAAAGGGAAGGCAAACGGAAAAGAGAGGGCGAATAAAACAACAAGGGTGAAGTGGGGGAGAGGAAAACGAGAGGCAAATGGAAAATAATGTAATGCGAGGGAGATGAGTTTGTGATGGGTACTTGGTATGTCTTGACTTGTGCGAAGACCTCCCAGGCAACGGCGCCAGAAATACTTCTTGCTACCGGTTGAGCACTACGTTGGTTTTCCCTTGAAGAGGAAAGGGTGATGCTGAAGGAAATATGCCCTAGAGGCAATAATGAAGTTATTATTTATTTCCTTATTTCATGATAAATGTTTATTATTCATGCTAGAATTGTATTAACCAGAAACATAATAGATGTGTGAATACATAGACAAACATAGTGTCACTAGTATGCCTCTACTTGACTAGCTCGTGAATCAAAGATGGTTAAGTTTCCTAGCCATGGACAAAAGAGTTGTCATTTGATTAACGGGATCACATCATTAGGAGAATGATGTGATTGACTTGACCCATTCCGTTAGCTTAGCACACGATCGTTTAGTATGTTGCTACTGCTTTCTTCATGACTTATACATGTTCCTGTGACTATGAGATTATACAACTCCCGTTTACCAGAGGAACACTTTGTGTGCTACCAAACGTCACAACGTAACTGGGTGATTATAAAGGTGCTCTACAGGTGTATCCGAAGGTACATGTTGGGTTGGCGTATTTCGAGATTAGGTTTTGTCACTCCGATTGTTGGAGAGGTATCTCTGGGCCCTCTCGGTAATACACATCACTTAAAGCCTTGCAAGCATTGCAAGTAATGAGTTAGTTGTGGGATGATGTATTACGGAACGAGTAAAGAGACTTGCCGGTAACGAGATTGAACTAGGTATTGGATACCGACGATCGAATCTCGGGCAAGTAACATACCGATGACAAAGAGAACAACGTATGTTGTTATGCGGTTTGACCGATAAAGATCTTCGTATAATATGTAGGAGCCAATATGAACATCCAGGTTCCACTATTGGTTATTGACCGGAAACAGTTCTAGGTCATGTCTACATAGTTCTCGAACCCGTAGGGTCCGCACGCTTAAGGTTTCGATGACAGTTATATTATGAGTTTATGAGTTTTGATGTACCGAAGGAGTTCATAGTCCCGGATGAGATCGGGGACATGACGAGGAGTCTCGAAATGGTCGAGACGTAAAGATCGATATATTGGACGACTATATTCGGAGTTCGGAAAGGTTCCGAGTGATTCGGGTATTTTTCGGAGTACCGGAGAGTTACGGGAATTCGCCGGGGAGTATATGAGCCTTATTGGGCCATACGGGAATAGAGGAGAGAGGCCAAAAGGAAGGAGGCATGCGCCCCCCCCTTTGGTTCGAATTGGACAAGGGGCGCAGCCCCCCTTTCCTTCTTCCTCTCCCCCTCTTTCCCCTTCTCCTACTCCAACAAGGGAGGTGGAATCCTACTAGGACTAGGGAGTCCTAGTAGGACTCCACACTTGGCGCGCCCCCTCCTAGGGCCGGCCTCCTCCCCCCTTGCTCCTTTATATACGGGGGCAGGGGCACCCCATGACACAAAAGTTGATCTACGGATCGTTCCTTAGGCGTGTGCGGTGCCCCCCTCCACCATATTCCACCTCAGTCATATCGTCGCGAAGTTTAGGCGAAGCCCTACGCCGATAGAACATCATCATCGTCACCACGCCGTCGTGCTGACGGAACTCATCCCCGATGCTTTGCTGGATTGGAGCCCGGGGAACATCATCGAGCTGAACGTGTGCTGAACACGGAGGTGGCGTACTTTCGGTGCTTGGATCGGTCGAATCGTGAAGACGTACGACTACATCAACCGCGTTGTCATAACGCTTCCGCTTACGGTCTACGAGGGTACGTGGACAATACTCTCCCCTCTCGTTGCTATACCATCACCATGATCTTACGTGTGCGTAGGAAATTTTGAAATAACTACGTTCCCCAACAGTGGTATCAGAGCCTAGGTTTTATGCGTTGATGTTATATGCACGAGTAGAACACAAGTGAGTTGTGGGCGATACAAGTCATACTGCTTACCAGCATGTCATACTTTGGTTCGGCGGTATTGTTGGATGAAGCGGCCCGGACCGACATTACGCATACGCTTACGCGAGACTGGTTCTACCGACGTGCTTTGCACACAAGTGGCTGGCGGGTGTCAGTTTCTCTAACTTTAGTTGAACCGAGTGTGGCTACGCCCGGTCCTTGCGAAGGTTAAAACATCACTAACTTGATGAACTATCGTTGTGGTTTTGATGCGTAGGTAAGAACGGTTCTTGCTAAGCCCGTAGCAGCCACGTAAAACTTGCAACAAAAAAGTAGAGGACGTCTAACTTGTTTTTGCAGGGCATGTTGTGATGTGATATGGTCAAGACGTGATGCTATATTTATTGTATGAGATGATCATGTTTTGTAACCGAAGTTATCGGCAACTGGCAGGAGCCATATGGTTGTCGCTTTATTGTATGAAATGCAAATGCCCTGTAATTGCTTTACTTTATCACTAAGCGGTAGCGATAGTCGTAGAAGCAATATATGGCGTAAACGACAATGATACTACGATGGAGATCAAGGTGTCGCGCCGGTGACGATGGTGATCACGATGGTGCTTCGGAGATGGAGATCACAAGCACAAGATGATGATGGCCATATCATATCACTTATATTGATTGCATGTGATGTTTATCCTTTATGCATCTTATCTTGCTTTGATTGACGGTAGCATTTTAAGATGATCTCTCACTAAAAATTATCAAGAAGTGTTCTCCCTGAATATTCACCGTTGCCAAAGTTCGTCGTGCCCAGACACCACGTGATGATCGGGTGTGATAAGCTCTACGTCCATCTACAACGGGTGCAAGCCAGTTTTGCACACGCAGAATATTCAGGTTATACTTGACGAGCCTAGCATATGCAGATATGGCCTCGGAACACGGAGACCGAAAGGTCGAGCGTGAATCATATAGTAGATATGATCAACATAGTGATGTTCACCATTGAAAACTACTCCATCTCACGTGATGATCGGTTATGGTTTAGTTGATTTGGATCACGTGATCACTTAGAAGATTAGAGGGATGTCTTTCTAAGTGGGAGTTCTTAAGTAATATGATTAATTGAACTTTAATTTATCATGAACTTAGTCCTAGTAGTATTTTGCATATTATGTTGTAGATCAATAGCTCACGTTGTTGCTTTCATATGTTTATTTTTATATGTGTTCCTAGAGAAAACTATGTTGAAAGATGTTAGTAGCAATGATGCGGATTGGATCCGTGATCTGAGGTTTATCCTCATTGCTGCACAGAAGAATTATGTTCTTGATGCACCGCTAGGTGACAGACCTATTGCAGGAGCAGATGCAGACGTTATGAACGTTTGGCTAGCTCAATATGATGACTACTTGATAGTTTAGTGCACCATGCTTAACGGCTTAGAATGAGGACTTCAAAGACGTTTTGAACGTCATGGACCATATGAGATGTTCCAGGAGTTGAAGTTAATATTTCAAGCAAATACCCGAGTTGAGAGATATGAAGTCTCCAACAAGTTCTATAGCTAAAAGATGGAGGAGAATCACTCAACTAGTGAGCATGTGCTCAGATTGTCTAGGTACTACAATCGCTTGAATCAAGTGGGAGTTAATCTTCGAGATAAGATAGTGATTGACAGAATTCTCTAGTCACCATCACCAAGTTAGTAGAACTTCGTGATGAACTATAGTATGCAAGGGATGACGAAAATGATTCCCAAGCTCTTCGTGATGCTGAAATCGATGAAGGTAGAAATCAAGAAAAGCATCAAGTGTTGATGGTTGACAAGACCACTAGTTTCAAGAAAAGGGCAAAGGGAAGAAGTGGAACTTCAAGAAGAACGGCAAGCAAGTTGCTGCTCAAGTGAAGAAGCCCAAGTCTGGTCCTAAGCCTGAGACTAAGTGCTTCTACTGCAAAGGGACTAGTCACTGGAAGTGGAATTGCCCCAAGTATTAGGCGGATAAGAAGGATGGCAAAAGTGAACAAAGGTATATTGGATATACATGTTATTGATGTGTACTTTACTAGTGTTTATAGCAACCCCTCGGCATTTTGATACTAGTTCAGTTGCTAAGAGTAGTAACTCGAAACGGGAGTTGCAGAATAAACAGAAAATAGTAAAAAGGCGAGGTGATGATGTGTGTTGGAAGTAGTTCCAAGATTGATATGATCATCATCGCACACTCCCTATACTTTCGGGATTAGTGTTGAAACTAAATAAGTGTTATTTGGTGTTTGCGTTGAGCATGAATATGATTTGATCATGTTTATTGCAATACAGTTATTTATTTAAGTAAGAGAATAAATTGTTGTTTTGTTTACATGAATAAAACCTTATATGGTTACACACCCAATGAAAATGGTTCGTTGGATCTCGATCGTAGTGATACACATATTCATAATATTGAAACCAAAAGATGCAAAGTTAATAATGATAGTGCAACTTATTTGTGGCACTGCAGTTTAGGTCATATTGGTGTAAAGCGCATGAAGAAACTCCATGCTGATGGGATTTTGGAATCACTTGATTATGAATCACTTGATGCTTGCGAACCATGCCTTATGGGCAAGATGACTAAAGACTCTGTTCTCCGGAACAATAGAGCGAGCAACTGACTTATTGGAAAATAATACATAGTGATGTATGCGATTCGATGAGTGTTGAGGCTCGCGGCAAGTATCATTATTTTCTGACCTTCACAGATGATTTGAGCAGATATGGGTATATCTACTTAATGAAACATAAGTCTGAAACATTTGAAAAGTTCAAAGAATTTCAGAGTGAAGTGGAAAATCATCGTAACAAGAAAATTAAGTTTCTACGATCTGATCATGGAGGAGAATATTTGAGTTACGAGTTTGGTTTACATTTGAAACAATGCGGAATAGTTTCGCAACTCACGCCACCCGGAACACCACAACGTAATGGTGTGTCCGAATGTCGTAATTGTACTTTACTAGATATGGTGCGATCTATGATGTCTCTTACTGATTTACCGCTATCGTTTTGGGGTTATGCTTTAGGGACGGCTGCATTCACATTGAATAGGGCACCATCAAAATCCATTGAGATGACGCCTTATGAACTATGGTTTGGCAAGAAACCAAAGTTGTCGTTTCTTAAAGTTTGGGGTTGCGATGCTTATGTGAAAAAGTTTCATCCTGATAAGCTCAAACCCAAATCGGAGAAATGTGTCTTCATAGGATACCCAAAGGATAAAGTTGGGTACACCTTCTATCACAGATCCGAAGGCAAGACATTCGTTGCTAAGAATGGATCCTTTCTAGAGAAGGAGTTTCTCTCGAAAGAAGTGAGTGGGAGGAAAGTAGAACTTGATAAGGTAATTGTACCTTCTCCCTTATTGGAAAGTAGTTCATCACAGAAATCTGTTCCTGTGACTACTACACCAATTAGTGAGGAAGCTAATGATGATGATCATGTAACTTCAGATCAAGTTACTACCGAATCTCGTAGGTAAACCAGAGTAAGATCCGCACCAGAGTGGTACGGCAATCCTTTTCTGGAAGTCATGCTACTAGATCATGATGAACCTACGAACTATGAAGAAGCGATGGTGAGCCCAGATTCCGCAAAATGGCTTGAGGCCATGAGATCTGAGATAAGATCCATATATGAAAACAAAGTATGGACTTTGATTGACTTGCCCAATGATTGGCGAGACATTGAGATTAAATGGATCTTCAGGAGGAAGACGGACGCTGATAGTGTTACTATCTACAAAGCTAGAATTGTCGCAAAAGGTTTTTGACAAGTTCAAGGTGTTGACTACGATGAGAGTTTTTCACTCGTATCTATGCTTAAGTCTATCTTAATCATGTTAGCAATTGCCACATTTTATGAAATCTGGCAAATGGATGTCAAAACTGCATTCCTTAATGGATTTTTTAAAGAAGAGTTGTATATGATGCAACCAGAAGGTTTTGTCGATCCAAAAGGTGCTAACAAAATGTGCAAGCTCCAGCGATCCATCAATGGACTGGTGCAAGCATCTCGGAGTTGGAATATACGCTTTGATAAGTTGATCAAAGCATATAGTTTTAATACAGACTTGCGGTGAAGCCTGTATTTACAAGAAAGTGAGTGGGAGCACTAAGCATTTCGGATAAGTATATGTGAATGACATATTGTTGATCGGAAATAATGTAGAATTTTTCTGGAATGCATAAAGGAGTGTTTGAAAGGAGTTTTTCAAAGAAAGACCTTGGTGAAGCTGCTTACACATTGAGCACCAAGATCTATAGAGATAGATCAAGACGCTTGATAAGATTTTCCAATGAGTACATACCTTGACAAGATTTTGAAGTAGTTCAAAATGGAACAGTCAAAGAAAGAGTTCTTGCCTGTGTTGCAAGGTGTGAAGTTGAGTAAGACTCAAAACCCGACCATGGCAGAAAATAGAAAAGAATGAACAGTCATTCCCTATGCCTCAGTCATAGGTTCTATAAAGTATGCTATGCTGTGTACTAGACCTATTGTATACCTTGCTCTGAGTTTGGCAAAGGAATACAATTTTTGATCTAAAAGTAGATCACTAGAACAGCGGTCAAGAATATCCTTAGTGAGGACTAAGGAGATGTTTCTCGATTGTGGAGGTGATAAAAGAGCCAGTCGTAAAAAGTTACAACGATGCAAGCTTTTACACCAATCCAGATGACTCTAAGTCTCAATCTGGACACATATTAAAAGTGGGAGCAATTAGCTAGAGTAGCTCCGTGCAGAGCATTGTGGACATCGAATATTTGCAAAATACATACGGCTCTGATTGTGACACACCCGTTGACTAAACTTCTCTCATGAGCAAAACATGATCATATCTTAGTACTCTTTGGGTGTTAATCACATAGACATGTGAACTAGATTATTGACTCTAGTAAACCCTTTGGGCGTTGATCACATGACAATGTCAACTATGGGTATTAATCACATACAGATGTGAATATTGGTGTTAAATCACATGGTGATGTGAACTAGATTATTGACTCTAGTGCAAGTGGGAGACTGAAGGAAATATGCCCTAGAGGCAATAATAAAGTTATTATTATTTCCTTATTTCATGATAAATGTTTATTATTCATGCTAGAATTGTATTAACCGGAAATATAATAGATGTGTGAATACATAGACAAACATAGTGTCACTAGTATGCCTCTACTTGACTAGCTCGTGAATCAAAGATGGTTAAGTTTCCTAGCCATGGACAAAAGAGTTGTCATTTGATTAACGGGATCACATCATTAGGAGAATGATGTGATTGACTTGACCCGTTCCGTTAGCTTAGCACACGATCGTTTAGTATGTTGCTACTGCTTTCTTCATGACTTATACATGTTCCTGTGACTATGAGATTATGCAACTCCCATTTACCAGAGGAACACTTTGTGTGCTACCAAACGTCACAACGTAACTGGGTGATTATAAAGGTGCTCTACAGGTGTCTCCGAAGGTACATGTTGGGTTGGCGTATTTCGAGATTAGGTTTTGTCACTCCGATTGTCGGAGAGGTATCTCTGGGCCCTCTCAGTAATACACATCACTTAAAGCCTTGCAAGCATTGCAGCTAATGAGTTAGTTGTGGGATGATGTATTACGGAACGAGTAAAGAGACTTGCCGGTAACGAGATTGAACTAGGTATTGGATACCGACGATCAAATCTCGGGCAAGTAACATACCGATGACAAAGGGAACAACGTATGTTGTTATGCGGTTTGACCGATAAAGATCTTCGTAGAATATGTAGGAGCCAATATGAACATCTAGGTTCCACTATTGGTTATTGACCGGAAACAGTTCTAGGTCATGTCTACATAGTTCTCGAACCCATAGGGTCCGCACGCTTAAGGTTTCGATGACAGTTATATTATGAGTTTATGAGTTTTGATGTACCGAAGGAGTTCGGAGTCCCGGATGAGATTGGGGACATGACGAGGAGTCTCGAAATGGTCGAGACGTAAAGATCGATATATTGGACGACTATATTCGGAGTTCGGAAAGGTTCCGAGTGATTCGGGTATTTTTCGGAGTACCGGAGAGTTACGGGAATTCGCCGGGGAGTATATGGGCCTTATTGGGCCATACGGGAATAGAGGAGAGAGGCCAAAAGGAAGGAGGCCTGCGCCCCCCCTTTGGTCCGAATTGGACAAGGGGCGCAGCCCCCCTTTCCTTCTTCCTCTCCCCCTCTTTCCCCTTCTCCTACTCCAACAAGGGAGGTGGAATCCTACTAGGACTAGGGAGTCCTAGTAGGACTCCACACTTGGCGCGCCCCCTCCTAGGGCCGGCCTCCTCCCCCCTTGCTCCTTTATATACGGGGGCAGGGGGCACCCCATGACACAAAAGTTGATCTACGGATCGTTCCTTAGCCGTGTGCGGTGCCCCCCTCCACCATATTCCACCTCAGTCATATCGTCACGAAGTTTAGGCGAAGCCCTACGCCGGTAGAACATCATCATCGTCACCACGCCGTCGTGCTGACGGAACTCATCCCCGATGCTTTGCTGGATTGGAGCCCGGGGAACGTCATCGAGCTGAACGTGTGCTGAACACGGAGGTGCCGTACTTTCGGTGCATGGATCGGTCGAATCGTGAAGACGTACGACTACATCAACCGCGTTGTCATAATGCTTCCGCTTACGGTCTACGAGGGTACGTGGACAATACTCTCCCCTATCGTTGCTATACCATCACCATGATCTTGCGTGTGCGTAGGAAATTTTGAAATTACTACGTTCCCCAACAGATGCAGCAAAGTAGCATAAGTATTTCCCTCGGTTTTTGAGAACCAAGGTATCAATCCAGTAGGAGGCTCCACGCAAGTCCATCGTACCTACACAAACAAACAAGAACCTCGCAACGAATGCGATAAAGGGGTTGTCAATCACTTCACGGCGACTTGCGAAAGTAAGATCTGATAGAGATAATAAGAAAAGATAAATATTTTTGGTAATTTTATGATATAGATTGAAAAGTAAAGATTGCGAAATAAAGTATATTGGAAACTTAAATGATAAAAGATAGACCCAGGGGCCATAGGTTTCACTAGTGGCTTCTCTCAAGATAGCATAAGTATTACGATGGGTGAACAAATTACT
This sequence comes from Triticum aestivum, assembly GCF_018294505.1. Lineage (NCBI taxonomy): Eukaryota > Viridiplantae > Streptophyta > Magnoliopsida > Poales > Poaceae > Triticum > Triticum aestivum. Next base: position 445,356,004 of record NC_057813.1, read on the forward strand.
GTCGAGCAATTGATAGAAAAGTGCATAGTTATGAGAATATCTATGCATGATCATGTATATAGGCATCACGCCCGCGACAAGTAGACCAACTCCTGCCTGCATCTACTACTATTACTCCACACATCGACCGCTATCCAGCATGCATCTAGAGTATTAAGTTCATAAGAACTGAGTAACGCTTTAAGGAAGATCACATGATGTAGAGGGATAAACTCAAGCAATATGGTATAAACCCAATTATCCTCGATGACAACAATACAATACGTGCCTTGCTGCCCCTGCTGTCATTGGGAAAGGACACCGCAAGATTGAACCCATTGCTAATCACTTCTCCCATTGCAAGAAATATCAATCTAGTAGGCCAAACCAAACTGATAATTCAAAGAGACTTGTAAAGATAACCAATCATACATAAAAGAATTCATAGGAGATTCTAATATTTCTCATAGATAAACTTGATCATAAACCCATAATTTATCGGATCTCGACAAACACACCGCAAAAAGAGTTACGTCGAATAGATCTCCAAGAAGATCAAGGAGAACTTTGTATTGAGATTCAAAGAGAGAGAAGAAGCCATCTAGCTAATAACTATGGACCTAAATGTCTGTGGTAAACTATGGTGTTGATGTAGAAGCCCTCCGTGGTCGATTCCCCCTCCGGCGGAGCGCCGACAAAGGCTCCAAGATGGGATCTCATGGGTACAGAAGGTTGCGGCGGTGGAAATAGTGTTTCGTGGTGCTCCTGGATGTTTTTACGGTACGCAAGTATATATAGGTGAAGGAAGTCGGTCGGGGGAGCCACGAGGGGCCCACGAGGGTGGGGGGCGTGCCCACCCCCCTAGGGCGCGCCTTGCACCCTCGTGGCCGCCTCGGCTGCTTCTTGTCGTCCACTCCAAGTCTCATGGATTGCATTTGTTCCAAAAAGATCGCTCCCGAAGGTTTCATTCCGTTTGGACTCCGTTTGATATTCCTTTTCTTCGAAACACTGAAATAGGCAAAAAAACAACATTTTGGGTTGGGCCTCCGGTTAGTAGGTTAGACCCAAAAATGATATAAAAGTGTAAAGTAAAGCCCATAAACATCCAAAACAAGTAATATAATAGCATGGAACAATCAAAAATTATAGATACGTGGAGACTTATCAAGCATCCCCGAGCTTAATTCCTGCTCGTCCTCGAGTAGGTAAATGATAAATACAGAATTTTTGATGTGTAATGCTACCTAGCGTATTTCTCAATGTAATTTTCTTTATTGTGGCATGAATGTTCAGATCCAAATGATTCAAGATAAAAGTTCATATTAACATAAAAATAGTAATACTTCAAGCATACTAACAAGTAATCATGTCTTCTCAAAATAGCATAGCCAAAGAAAGCTTATCCCTACAAAATCATGTAGTTAGGCTATGCTTCATTTTCATCACACAAAATACTCCCATCATACACAACCCTGGTTTTAGCCAAGCAATTGGTTCATACTTTTTAATGTGCTTCACATTTTTCAACTCTCATGCAATACATGAGCGCAAGCCATGGATATAACACTATATGTGGAATAGGATGGTGGTTGTGAAGACGACAAGAAGGGAGAAGATAGTCTCACATCAACTAGGCGTATCAACGGGCTATGGAGATGCCCATTAATAGATATCAATGTGAGTGAGTAGGGATTTCCATGCAACGGATCCACTAGAGCTATAAGTGGGTGTGCATCCAACTTGCTTGCTCACGAAGACCTAGGGCATTTTGAGGAAGCCCATCATTGGAATATACAAAGCCAAGTTCTATAATGAAAAATTCCCACTAGTATATGAAAGTGACAACATAGGAGACTCTCTATCATGAAGATCATGGTGCTACTTTGAAGCACAAGTGTGGAAAAAGGATAGTAACATTGTCCCTTCTCTCTTTTCTCTCATTTTTTTGGTGGGCTTTTTTGGCCTCTTTTTTTATTTGGGCTTCTTTGGCCTCTTTTATTTTTATAAAGTCCGAAGTCTCATCCCGACTTGTGGGGGAATCATAGTCTCCATCATCCTTTCCTCACTTGGGACAATGCTCTAATAATGAAGATCATCACACTTTTATTGATTTACAACTCAATACTTAGAACAAAATATGAGTCTTTTTGAATGCCTCTGGCGATGTACCGGGATATGCAATGAATCAAGAGTGACATGTATGAAAGAATTATGAAGGTGGCCTTGCCACAAATACGATGTCAACTACATGATCATGCAAAAGCAATATGACAATGATGGAGCGTGTCATAATCAATGAAACGGTGGAAAGTTGCATGGCAATATATGTCGGAATGGCTATGGAAATGCCATAATAGGTAGGTATGGTGGATGTTTTGAGGAAGGTAAATAGTTGGTGTATGATACCGATGAAATTTGCACGGCATAATAGAGGCTAGCAATGCTGGAAGGTTGAGAGTGCGTATAATTCATGGAATCACATTAGTCATAAAGAACTCATATACTTATTGCAAAAGTTTATTAGCCCTCGAAGCAAAGTACTACTACGCATGCTCCTAGGGGAAGGGTTGGTAGGAGTTAACCATCGCGCGATCCCGACCTCCACACATAAGGAAGGTGTCGGGGAAACTGATCCACGGACACCTATGGGGACCGGGCCCCTTTCTGTTCGGAGGGGGGCGGAGGTCGCGCAAAGAGCGGATCGAGGCAGTACACGCGAGCAGTTTACCCAGCTTCGGGCCGCACGGATGCGTAAAACCCTACTCCTGCTTGTTTGTGTATTGAATTCTTGCTCAGGAGCGATGGACGCTACAAGACCGAGCGTGAGAGTGTTCCTGATGTTTCGAATGAGCCCCCCCCTTCTACATTGCGCATGGGCCTCCTTTTATACTCTCAAGGGGTCACCGACAGGTGGCAACGTAGACTAGAAGGGTAAAAATGGAAAAGAATGCGGTAGGTGTAGCTACCGCGACTGTGGACACAGTGCACCCTACCTAACTCTGACGGCAGGGAACAAGGTCATTGAATGCCTGTCTAAGTTGCCTAAACAGTGCAAAAAGTGACCGTTAGGAGCGCCACCGTTTGCCACGATGGCCTTCTCTTCATCTCCGCTTGCCACCGCGTACCCCTGGCTGCACAGGCTCCCGCCACGCGCCCCTGAGAAAGCCTCATGGCGACACGCGGGTGGGTGCGCTGGAGCGCGGGTACAGAGTGGCAGCGGGCCCCCGGCAAGTACCTTGTCGGGGTCGTCATCTTGTCGCGTCCGAGAGCTTGTCGCTCGTCGGACCTTGCCGGGACGCGCGGTGCATCGCGGCAAGTTTCTTGAGGTGCCGTAGTTGGCCTTCCCGGCAAGCTCCTCTTGCCGGGGCCTTGTCTCTTCATCTTAAATACTTTGTTCTTGGATGGCTCCAAAGGAACCTACGGAGGACCCTGGCGGTCGTCCGGCAAGCCTTGCCGCGGGGCGCTGCAACTGCCCGTGCACAAGTTCGGGATACTAGGGTACCCCTACTCTAGTACACCGACAGGAGCCCCCGGGCCTGGGCCACACACGGTGCCGAGTGCTGTTGGGCCAGGCCCAAAACAGGGCACGGGCACGCGCGGGCCTGGGTCGTGCCGAATCTAACTCCGTATCCACCGCGCCCCCCGTAACGGCACGCGTCAATCGCGGCGTCGTGGGAGAGATCGTGGGTGGTTCTTTATTCGGAAAGAGCGTAACGTTCGCCCCCTCCTCCTTATAAGCAAGGGAAACAGGGGAATTTCCCCCACCTTCGCCCTTCGCTGCTGCAATCTCAGGAATCTCCGCCGCCCTCCTCCGCTTGCAAAGTCGAAAGAGAGCAGCGCTCCGCCCCCGTCGCTGCCGCCACCACCAGCACCGTCGATCTCCCCCACCGCCTCCGCCATGCCTTCGAAGCCCGGGAAGGGGAAGGCCACGAAGGCTGCGGCCACGAAAGCTGTGAAGGAGCGGGCCACTTTCCCCCCCGAGCTCTCCGCGAAGGAGCTGAGGGAGTGGTACTATCTCTTCTGGTCGACGGAGACGCGGGCGCATCCGCGCATGAAGGTACTCTCCGCCGTCGCCTCGCAAGTAGCTCCAGTTGGCGGGTACCCTTTCTTTGCCGTGTTCTTCTACTGCGGGCTCTGCCCGCCATTCTCTGATTTCTTTTGCGACGTCATGAACACCTATGGACTCCACCTCCTTGACTTCACCCCCAACGCCGTTCTGACCATGGAAGTTTTCGCCCATATATGCGAAAACTTTGTCGGAGTCCACCCCAACGTAGCTCTCTTCCGCCATTTCTTTATGCCTCGTGTCGAGAGAGGGGAACCTCTTGCCGGCGGGATCGCCTGGATCTCGCGGGCCGGCAAGAAGGAGACCTATCTGGAGGGGGAGCTCCGCAGCAAGTGGGACGAGTGGAGAGCAGATTGGTGCTGGGTTGTAGAGGAGAGCCCGCAGCCGTTCACCGCCCTGCGCCAAGCCCCAGCAGTGCGTGGCAATGACTGGAGCGCTCTGTCCGTGGACGACGACAAGCTGAAGATCGCCACCACCCGGATCTTGCGTCTCAGGCTTGCCGGGCTGACTGTAGGAGCTGTCGGCGCAGATTTTCTTCGCCGGCGCATCACCCCTCTGCAGGCGAGGGGGAGACCCGCCTGGGAATTTGGAGGCCCGGCAGATATCATGAGGTTGCGCCCAGGCCTCAACTTCAATTTCACCGTCATAGAGTTGGATGGGATACTCAAGGAGATATTCAAGCACGACCCACAGCATCCCGAGTGGTTCAGGTTGCCGGCAGGCGTCGTTCCTCTGTGCAACAACTCCTCGCGCGACCGCATCTGCGCCATGATGCCGTTGTGTGATTCGCACAGGATCGCTCCAACTTGGCAAGAGCCTGCCGGAGATGTTGTGCAGCAGTTCTTCGACAGCCTAGTGGAAGTAGCGGTCAATGCTGACGACAAGAAGCTCCTCACCCACGACACCACCGATCAAAGATAGAACGCATCGCCACCAGGGCGGAAGAGGCGGCGGCAGCCGCAGCCGCGGGTGAATTTGGGTTCACGGTGGAGGAAGCGAACGCGGCATCGGCGACGAGTCTTGCCGAGCGGGAGTGGCCCGAAGACGAAGAAGAGCTTGCCGCGCCCGACGCCGAGTTGAGCGAGCCTGCCGAGGGTGCGAGCGGCCCGCCATCTCCGGGGAGCTTGCCGGGAGCAGGGCCCGGAGCACAGCCCCCAGTGCAGCCAAGAAGGCGCCTCCGCAGGATCGGGGACGCAGCAGGGCGGCAAGCTGGTCAACAGCCGCAGCGCCGCGCGACGCGCTCCGCCGCGGCAAGTACGGTTGCCGCGGGTGCGCCTCCCGCCGCAGTGACAACTGGGGCGGGGTCATCTCGGGCTGGCGCCGCAGTCCCCGCCAAGCGGCCAAGGGATCCCACCCCTCCACCTCGTCGCGCCGGAGGTGGGCCGAACTTCGACCTCTCCGCGCTCAGCTCCGACGAGGAAGAGGAAGAAGAGTAAGTTGGTTTCTGGTGACTACTTTCCGGCAGAGCTCCCCGAAGCCGCCGCTAAGAAGGTCCCCAAGATCGACGCCAAGAGTGCTGAGGAGCAGTCTGCTCCGGCGAACCTCTTGGTTTGTTCCGTTGAAGCAGGCACTCCCGACAAGTTTCGCTCCAGCAAACTTGCCGGGGAACGTCAAGCTCCGGCAGAACCGCAGATTCTTGTCGTAGAAGCATACGTTCCCACAGCAACAGATTTGCCTTGCGCTGAGGAGCAGTCTGCTCCGGCGAACCTCTTGGTTTGTTCCGTTGAAGCAAACGCTCCCGACAAGTTTTACTCCGGCACGCTTGCTGGGGAACATCACGCTCCGGCTGAACCGCAGGTTCTTGCCGTAGAAGCGGATGTTCCCGCAGCAGCAGATATGCCTTTAGCCCTTGTTGTCGAGCCGCAAGCTCCAGCATGGGCGCAGCAGATCGTCCGTTTCCTTCAGACAGGAGAGCTTCCCGAAGAGCAAGAAGAAGCGGAAAGAGTAGCCCGGCAGTCAAGTATGTACAAGTTTGTCGACAACACACTGTACAGAATAAGACTCAACGGTGTGAAATTGAAGTGCATTCGCCGGGAAGATGGACAACAGCTGTTGGCAGAGATAGATGGAGGCATATGTGGTCACCACATTGGCGCAAGAGCACTTGCCGGCAAAGCGTTCCGGCAAGGTTTCTTCTGGCCGACAGCCCTCCAGGATGCAACTGCACAAGTAACCAAGTGTGAAGCGTGCCAGTTCCATTCCAAACAGATACACCAGCCAGCTCAAGCTCTCCAGACGATCCCTTTATCCTGGCCATTTTCGGTCTGGGGGCTCGACATCCTCGGCCCCTTTCCCCGAGCTGTTGGGGGCTTTGAGTTCTTGTACGTCGCCATCGACAAATTCACAAAGTGGCCGGAAGTGGAACCAGTGAGGAAGGTGACAGCACAGTCAGTAGTCAAGTTCTTCAGGTCGATTGTTTGCCGTTTCAGGATCCCTAACAGGAACATCACCGACAACAACACGCAATTTACGAGCCGCACCTTCATGCAGTACGTCCAAGATCTTGGCGCCAAGGTCTGCTTCGCTTCTGTTGCTCATCCGAGAAGCAACGGTTAAGCGGAGAGGGCAAATGCTGAAGTGCTGCGAGGCCTCAAGACCAGAACTTTCGACAGGCTGCACAAGTGCGGAAGAAACTGGATCGAGGAGCTGTCGGTGGTTCTTTGGTCGATCAGGACGAGGCCAAATCGAGCCACTGGCCAGACACCTTTTGCTCTAGTCTACGGAGCAGAGGCAGTTCTCCCCACGGAACTCGTTTATGGGTCACCTCGAGTGCTCGCTTATGATGAGCTCGAGCAAGAGCAGCTGCGGCAAGATGACGCGCTGCTCCTTGAGGAAGACCGTCTTCAGGCTGCTGTGCGAGCCGCTCGCTACCATCAAGCTTTGCGTCGCTACCATAGCCGCAAAGTTAAAGCCAGAAGCTTCGAGGAAGGCGACCTTGTTCTTCGGCGTGTTCAGTCCGCCAAGAATTCCAACAAGTTGACGCCGAAGTGGGAAGGCCCTTATCGGGTGAAACGAGTCACTAGGCCCGGTGCTGTCCGCCTTGAGACTGAAGATGGCATTCCGTTGAGCAACTCCTGGAACATTGAACATCTTCGTAAGTTTTACCCGTAGGGCGCGGTTGCCGGAAGCTTTTCCGGCAACCACCTTTTGTACAAGTCTTGCCGCTGTTGCATGTAATCCTTTGTACAAAGCCGGGCGCAGACCCCGTGCACCAGTAAAGTTCATGTGCCCCGCACATCTTGTCAGTTTTTATGCTGTAATCCTTTTTCGCATATGTTATCTGACACTTTGTGCAGCACCAGACCCCGGTAAGCGATAATGAGCCCAAGGCTCCATATCACTACTTTATTTCTCTGTTTCTTTCTCAAAAGAGAGAAGGTTCCCTCGCCCACAAGGTTTACCGGGGG
>NC_057813.1:445363681-445416098 GCF_018294505.1 Triticum aestivum
GGGAGGAGCGAGAAGATAATGGTATGGACCAGGCCGTTCAAGAAAGTTTCTCCTTGCCGGGAAGCAGATAACAGAAAAGCTAAGTTGCTAAAGATTGCGCAATCAGTTTTTAAGATTTTGGGTTATTTTCCTTGAACGACCGTGCTTTGTATGGGAAACCTGTGCACGGAGGAACCGACTCGTAGCTGGTTGCGCCCTTACTTTGTTTCGAGTCCGCTCAACAACTTAAGTGAGCTGCGACTAGTTGCGACAAGGTTGCTTGTCGGTAGCGACCCCGCCAACAGGCTGCTGAAGTTCCGCACTCAGCGCTCGCGGCAAGGGTGCCTGCTCCGGCAAGTTTCCCTGAAAAGCGTAGGGCAGAACGATACAAAGCCAAGAGTCGAGTAAAGGAAATAACACCGCAATAACGAGCTGTAAAGCTCCATATCATTACTTTATTTCTCTGTTTCTTTCTCAAAAGAAGGAAGGTTCCCTCGCCCACAAGGTTTACCGGGGGGGAAGGAGCGAGAAGATAATGGTATGGACCAGGCCGTTCAAGAAAGTTTCTCCTTGCCAGGAAGCAGACGACAGAAAAGCTAAGTTGCTAAAGTTTGAGCAATCAGTTTTTTAAGTTTTTGAGTTATTTTCCTTGAACGACCGTGCTTTGTATGGAAAACCTGTGCGCGAAGGAACCAACTCGTAGCTAGCTGCGCCCTTACTTTGTTTCGAGTCCGGTCAACAACTTAAGTGAGCTGCAACTAGTTGCGAAAAGGTTGCTTGTCGGTAGCGACCCCGCCAGCAGGCTGCTGAAGTTCCGCACTCGGCGCTCGCGGCAAGGGTGCCTGCACCGGCAAGTTTCCCTAGAAAGCGTAGGGAAGAACCATACAAAGCCAAGAGTCGAGTAAAGGAAGTAACACAGCAATTTTTTGCCTAAGATAGAGTTATATTACAAAAATAACTTGTCACACCTCTAATAAAGTGTTCCCATGACATGACTGGCAGCGACAAGAAAAGAAGAAAACGGATGGCCTAATCTACGTGACCGCCGTCAACCCTTTTGACCTTGTTCACCCTGTCCACAATGGGTGCGACGAGGGCCTTAAGTGCGTCAAGATCAGCGTCCACCGGCAACCTCTTGAGGACGTTGGTGAGGTTGAGGCCCGGATTGCGGAAGGCCACCTTCACCAGCACCTTCTCCAGAACTCCGGCACAAATCGAGCGTGACTCGTCGGCCAGCTGCTTTGGGATCCGTTCCCGGAGTTGCTGGAGCGCCGTCGCCACGCCTTTGAAGAACAGAGTGAGCTTGGCGCTGGGTTGGAGGTTCTCGTCGGAGGAGTACCCGAAGCCTTCCACCCCCAATTGCACCAGCTCCTCTTCGATGACTGCGGCAATGTTCACGAGGCCCTCCGTCCAGAGCGCCACAGTATCTCTGAGAAGATTCTAGGTTTCGGCGGCCCTCGCCAGCAGCGCCTCATTGGCCTTGATGTCCTTCTTCAAGTCTGCCTCCCGTTTCTTGGCGAGTCCAACGTCTCCGTCAAGGTGGCCAGCTTCAGCTCCAGATCAGCGTTGGAATCTTTGGCGGTGTGCAGCTCTTTGCCCTTCTCGGAGAGTTGGCCCTGCAGCTCACCGTGGGCAAGGGCGTCCTTCTCGCGCTCCCGCTTGAGCGCGGCAAGCTCTTCGCCACCCACCTTCAGATCAACCTCCAACTGTGCCACCTTCCCCTCCAGCTCTTTCTTGGCGGCCTCTGCAATTGCCGCAGCATCCTTTGCCTCTTTGAGTGCCCCGCCAAGTGCTCGCTCGCGCTCGGCGAGCTCTTCCTCGTAGCTATCAAGGTTGGCCTTCCGCTGCACTAGTTCACCTTCCCACGCGGACTGCTTCTCGGCGGCCAGCCTTTGCTCCTCCTCAGCTTCGGCCTTCTCGAGAAGGAAGGCCGTGCTCACCTCGTCGAGTCGCTCCCGCTCCTGCGCCAGGGACCGGAGAGCTTCTTGATTGTGGCCCCGGAGCTCCTCCGCACGCTTCTCCATGTCAACTCCCGCCTTCCGACAAGCGCTTCCCGGGAAGCCAGCTTGGCTTGCCGGGCGCGGTAGAGTGACAGCAGCCTCCGCAGCAGCCGCTCCTCCTCGGGCTCATCACTGCTGCTTCCCGGCGCGTCAACGATCGACAACCCGCCGGAGGCAAGCACCTCCCCATCCAAAACTTCTCCTTCCACCGGCGCCTTGGAGCTTGACGCCCAAGGAAGCTTGATGAAGATGCCCTCGCCAGCCTTTAGATAGGCGCCGGGCTGGGGCTCCTCGAAGCCTGACGCTGTGGCAGCGACGGAGGGATCGGCGGTCGGTGCAGCGCCTGACGCTCCTGCGGCCTCAGGGCCGTCAGTGCGATCGCCAGATCCCCCGCCAGCTTCCTCGGCGGCAGCCTTGGCGGCCTCTTCACCGGCAGGCACATCGGCACCAGCTCCGTCTTCGGCGGCCGCGGCATCAACAGTGTTGCCGCGCGCGTCCTCCATGCCGCCCGCCTCGGTCTCCATCGGATCCGCAGAGGGTGGATCTAACGACCGGAGAAGAATGAGAAGTCAAACAAGCACTCAAGAAGAAAAATCAGCAGAAGAATACAAGGAAAGTTTCGGGCAGGAAGGACTACCTGTGCTAGGATCCGCTGTCATGAGCTCCACCACCGGCGGATCGTTAGCGCTGTCCCTTGCCGGAGACTCCTCCCTTGCCGGAGGCTCCTCCCTTACCGGAGAACGCTCCCTTGCCGGGGAGTCCGCCCTTGGCGGCGTAGTCAAAGCAGATGACGAGTCTGAGGTGATCACCACGCCCTCCTGATGAAGATGTTCTGCTCCTGCACAAACAAACTAGTGATCAGATGTCAACAAAGGAAAAGAGCAACCACGCGCACTCAGAAGCAGAAAGTAAACCATATGCTTACGCTGGGGGCTGCTCTGCGAAGTGATGGCCGAATCCGGCAAGGTGGTCTCGGGCGCGCCTCCTACCGTCGCAGTGGGCTCGTCCTCAATGATCACCACCTGAGCCTTGGCCCTCTTCGCCGCCCTCTGGGCCAGAGTCCTGAAAAGGGAGAGTCCAGGGTGGGTCAGATCAGATGCAAGACAAGAATAGCAAGTTGAAGAACTACAAGAACAACAAGGGAATCTTACTCTTCTTCCTCTTCCTCATCGGAGCTGAGCGCGGAGAGGTCGAAGTTCGGCCCACCTCCGGCGTGACGAGGTGGAGGGGTGGGATCCCTTGGCCGCTTGGCGGGGACTGCGGCGCCAGCCCGAGATGACCCCGCCCCAGTTGCCACTGCGGCGGGAGGCGTACCCGCGGCAACCGTACTTGCCGCGGCGGAGCGCGTCGCGCGGCGCTGCGGCTGTTGACCAGCTTGCCGCCCTGCTGCGTCCCCGATCCTGCGGAGGCGCCTTCTTGGCTGCACTGGGGGCTGTGCTCTGGGCCTTGCTCCCGGCAAGATCCCCGGAGATGGCGGGCCGCTCGCACCCTCGGCGGGCTCGCTCAACTCGGCGTCGGGCGCGGCAAGCTCTTCTTCGTCTTCGGGCCACTCCCGCTCGGCAAGACTCGTCGCCGATGCCGCGTCCGCTTCCTCCACCGTGAACCCAAATTCACCCGCGGCTGCGGCTGCCGCCGCCTCTTCCGCCCTGGTGGCGATGCATTCCATCTCTTGATCGGTGGTGTCGCGGGTGAGGAGCTTCTTGTCGTCAGCATTGACCGCTACTTCCACTAGGCTATCGAAGAACTGCTGCACAACATCTCCGGCAGACTCTTGCCAAGTTGGAGCGATCCCGTGCGAATCACACGACGGCATTATGGCGCAGATGCGGTCGCGCGAGGAGTTGTTGCACAGAGGAACGACGCCTGCCGGCAACCTGAACCACTCGGGATGCTGTGGGTCGTGCTTGAATATCTCCTTGAGTATCCCGTCCAACTCTATGACGGTGAAATTGAAGTTGAGGCCTGGGCGCAACCTCATGATATCTGCCGGGCCTCCAAATTCCCAGGCGGGTCTCCCCCTCGCCTGTAGAGGGGCGATGCGCCGGCGAAGAAAATCTGCGCCGACAGCTCCTACAGTCAGCCCGGCAAGCCTGAGACGCAAGATCCGGGTGGTGGTGATCTTCAGCTTGTCGTCGTCCACGGACAGAGCGCTCCAGTCATTCCACGCACTGCTGGGGCTTGGCGCAGGGCGGTGAACGGCTGCGGGCTCTCCTCTACAACCCAGCACCAATCTGCTCTCCACTCGTCCCACTTGCTGCGGAGCTCCCCCTCCAGATAGGTCTCCTTCTTGCCGGCCCGCGAGATCCAGGTGATCCCGCCGGCAAGAGGTTCCCCTCTCTCGACACGAGGCATAAAGAAATGGCGGAAGAGAGCTACGTTAGGGTGGACTCCGACAAAGTTTTCGCATAGATGGGCGAAAACTACCATGGTCAGAACATCGTTGGGGGTGAAGTCAAGGAGGTGGAGTCCATAGGTGTTCATGATGTCGCAAAAGAAATCAGAGAATGGCGGGCAGAGCCCACAGTAGAAGAACACGACAAAGAAAGGGTACCCGCCAACTGGAGCTGCTTGCGAGGCGACGGCGGAGAGTACCTTCGTGCGCGGATGCGCCCGCGTCTCCGTCGACCAGAAGAGATAGTACCACTCCCTCAGCTCCTTCGCGAAGAGCTCGGGAGGGAAAGTGGCCCGCTCCTTCCGCGGAGCCTCAAGCCGCTGCGCTTCGGTCGATTTCATAGCTTTCGCGGCCGCAGCCTTCGTGGCCTTCCCCTTCCCGGGCTTTGGAGGCATGGCGGAGGCGGTGGGGGAGATCGACAGCACTGGTGGTGGCGGCAGCAACGGGGGCGGAGCGCTGCTCTCTTTCGACTTTGCAAGCGGAGGAGGGCGGCGGAGATTTCTGAGATTGCAGCAGCGAAGGGCGAAGGTGGGGGAAATGCCCCTGTTTCCCCTGCTTATAAGGAGGAGGGGGCGAACGTTACGCTCTTTCCGAATAAAGAACCACCCACGATCTCTCCCACGACGCCGCGATTGGCGCGTGCCGTTACAGGGGGCGCGGTGGATACGGAGTTAGATTCGGCATGACCCAGGCCCGCGCGTGCCTGTGCCCTGTTTTGGGCCTGGCCCAACAACGCTCGGCACCGTGTGTGGCCCAGGCCCGAGGGCTCCTGTCGGTGTACTAGAGTAGGGGTACCCTAGTATCCCGAACTTGTGCACGGGCAGTTGCAGCGCCCCGCGGCAAGGCTTGCCGGACGACCGCCAGGGTCCTCCGTAGGTTCCTTTGGAGCCATCTAAGAACAAAGTATTTAAGATGAAGAGACAAGGCCCCGGCAAGAGGAGCTTGCCGGGAAGAGACAAGGCCCCGGCAAGAGGAGCTTGCCGGGAAGGCCAACTACGGCACCTCAAGAAACTTGCCGCGATGCACCGCGCGTCCCGGCAAGGTCCGACGAGCGACAAGCTTTCGGACACGACAAGATGACGACCCTGACAAGGTACTTGCCGGGGGCCCGCTGCCACTCTGTACCCGCGCTCCAGCGCACCCACCCGCATGTCGGCATGAGGCTTTCTCAGGGGCGCGTGGCGGGAGCCTGTGCAGCCAGGGGTACGTGGTGGCAAGCGGAGATGAAGAGAAGGCCATCGTGGCAAACGGTGGCGCTCCTAACGGTCACTTTTTGCACTATTTAGGCAACTTAGACAGGCATTCAATGACCTTGTCCCCTACCGTCAGAGTTAGGTAGGGTGCACTATGTCCACAGTCGCGGTAGCTACACCTACCGCATTCTTTTCCATTTTTACCCTTCTAGTCTACGTTGCCACCTGTCGGTGACCCCTTGAGAGTATAAAAGGAGGCCCATGCGCAACGTAGAAAGGGGGGGCTCATTTGAAACATCAGGAACACTCTCACGCTCGGTCTGGTAGCGCCCATCGCTCCTGAGCAAGAATTCAATACACAAACAAGCAGCAGTAGGGTTTTACGCATCCGTGCGGCCCAAAGCTGGGTAAACTGCTCGCGTGTACTGCCTCGATCCGCTCTTTGCGCGACCTCCGCCCCCCTCCGAACCGAAAGGGGCCCGGTCCCCATAGGTGTCCGTGGATCAGTTTCCCCGACATCTTTGCGGTTGCTGGCTCATCGTCCGCCTCCCTCTCCGCTACTAACGCAACACTAACCACTTGATTGGTTGCTGCTAGGTACAGCAGCAACTTCTCTTGTGGCTTAGGTGCGACAAGTATTGGAGTGGAGGACATGTACCTCTTCAAGTCCTGCAGCGCAGCCTCCGCTTCCGGAGTCCATTTCATCGGACCTGCCTTCTTCAATATTTTGAAAAACGGCAAGGCGCGCTCTGCGGACTTAGAGATAAACCTGCTGAGAGCAGCCACGCAACCGGCAAGCCTTCGTACATCCTTGATGCGCTTTGGTGCTTCGATCTGCTTGATGGCTTTGATCTTGTCGGGATTGGCTTCAATCCCCCGCTGTGACACAAAGAACCCGAGAAGCTTGCCGGAAGGGACTCCAAATACGCACTTCTCGGGATTGAGCTTGAGATTGATCTTGCACAGATTTGCAAAAGTTTCATCTAGATCTTGAATCAGAGTAGCCTTGTCCTTGCTCTTGACCACTATATCATCCATGTAGGCTTCCACATTTCTGTGTATCTGGGGTTCAAAAGCGACGTGGACTACCCTTGCAAATGTTGATCCAGCATTCTTCAAACGGAAAGGCATCCGTACGAAGCAGTACGTGCCACATGGGGTGATAAATGCGGTTTTCTCTTCATCCTCTTCTGCCATGAAGATCTGATGGTATCCTGAGTATGCATCAAGAAATGAAAGCAAATCACATCCGGCTGTGGAGTCAACAATCTGGTCAATACGCGGCAAGGGAAATGGGTCTTTGGGACAAGCTCTATTAACATCAGTGAAGTCAATACAAAGTCTCCATTTCCCGTTAGCCTTGCGCACAACAACAGGATTGGCCAACCACGTGGGATGGAGCACTCCTCTGACAAGGCCTGCTGCTTCCAACTTCTTGATTTCTTCTGCAATGAATTCTTGGCGCTCTACTGCCTGCTTCCTGACTCTCTGCTTGATGGGCCGCGCATGAGGACAGACGGCTAGGTGGTGCTCAATCACTTTCCTGGGAACACCGGGGATGTCAGACGGTTGCCATGCAAACACGTCGACGCTCGCCCGCAGGAAAGCAACGAGCGCGCTTTCCTATTTGGGGTCGAGAGTGGCACTGATGGTGAAGATACCACCAGTGCCGTCCTCCTTGGCGGACACCTTCTTGGTCTCTGGTGGAGCTGCCATCGTCTTCTTATACTTGCCGGTGGAGCTCGATGGTGCGTCCTCGACGGTAGCGCAGCACTCCGAAGAGGTGCGCTTGCCGGAGTGGGCATCAGAGCTCTTGCCGGACTTGGTCTTCTTCCCTCCGGAAGCTTCAGCGGCAAGTGTCCTGCGGTCTGCTGCGGCTGCTGCTTCCCAGTAGATTTTGTCGGCACAGATAAGGGCGTCCTTCTTGTCGCCAGGGACAGAAATCACACTTATTGGGCCTGGCATCTTGAGCATGTTGTATGCATAGTGAGAGGCTGCCATGAACTTGGCGAGCGCTGGACGGCCAAGGATCCCATTGTATGGTAATGGAAAGTCGGCAACATCAAAAGTGACCCTCTCAGTTCTAAAGTTCAACTCGCTGCCAAATGTGACCGGCAGCGTGATCTTTCCCTTCGGCTTGCTCCTTCCCGGGCTGATTCCTTGCAACGTGCCGGTCTCCTCGAGCTCGCTGTCAGGGATCTGGAGTTTCTGGAGGACCGCGGAGGACATCAGGTTCAAGCCGGCCCCGCCGTCAACTAACATCTTCGTGACCTTGAGGTTGCGGATAGTTGGAGAAACCAACATCGGCAAGCACCCGACCGCAGTTACGCGATCAGGGTGGTCCTCAATATCGAAGATGATAGGCGTGCTGGACCATTTCAGGGGCTTGCGTGACTCTATGGATGGCTCTGCTGCATTCACTTCCCGCATCCACTGCTTGAGTTGGCGGTGCGAAGTATGCAGAGAGGCGCCACCGTCAACGCACAGGACCTCTGTGGCTTTCTGAAATTCCTGCTCGTCGGCCTCGTCATCATCCATATCTTCGTCGTCGTCGTCATCTTCATCCTTGTTGCGGCCGCGGGGAGGTCTGTCTCCTTGCCGCTGCTTGGCCTTGCCGCGGCGTCCTCCTCGGCCGGGACGTTTCTTGCCGGATCCACCAGTTCCTTCCTGGGCCTTCTCCTTGTCGCGCCGCTCGTACTCAGCTTTCTATTGCTCAACAAGCTGTTCGACTTTCTTGCAGTTCTGGAGATCGTGACCCTTGGTGCGGTGAATCTTACAATACTGCTTGCCGGAGCTATCCTGCTTGTTGGCGGCCGCCACAGGCTGGGCCTCCTTGTCGGAGCCACCAGCTTTAGCTTCCTTGGTGCCACCTCCGTTGCCGGTCTGCTCGACAGCTAGCACTTCCTTGCCCTTTTTCCTTCTGTTGTTCCGCCGCCGGCCTTTCCTTGCCGGGGCGGCATCTTCACTGTCGGATCCTCCTGCTCCTGTACTCTCTCTGGGGAGCCTCCTCCCCTCTTCAGCGCGCGCACACTTGTCGGCCAGGGCGTAAAGCTCGCTGACGTCTCTGATCTTACACATCGCCATCTCCTCCCTCATCCTGCGGTTTCGCACGTTCTGATGGAACGCGCTGATGATCGCGGCGGGGTGGACGTCTGGGATGTTGTGATGTACACGGCTGAATCTCTGAATGTACTTGCGCAGGGGTTCTCCTTCCTTCTGGGCGAGCAGATGAAGATCGCTCTCTTGGCCATGTGGCTTGTGGCCGCCTGTGAAGGCGCCGACAAACTGATGGCATAGATCTGCCCAAGAGGAGATGGAGTTGTCCGGCAAGTGCATGAGCCAGGACCTGACGTTGGGCTTGAGTACCAGCGGGAAGTAGTTGGCAAGGATCTTGTCGTCCCATGCCCCGGCAGCCTGCACCGCGATGGTGTAGATGCTGAGGAACTCTGACGGATGCGTCTTGCCGTCGTACTTCTCCGGTACGTCTGTCTTGATGTTTTTTGTGCTGGGCCACTGGACTTGCCGCAGCTCACGAGTGAACGCAAGACAACCTACCGCGTATGGCAGATCGCCTGGTTCCCCTGGCGCATGCATGTCAACAGAGGGCCCAACGCGCTTGTCGGATTGACGTCACGCTTCTCTCCGGCGCTCGATGCGGGTTCGAGCGTCTTCTTGTTGCGGTTCGTGGAGAACTTGGCGTTGGTCGCAACGAGCTCGTGGGTCCGACGACGCGGTGGAGCCGCTGTCGGGGTGGACCCGGCGAGCCGGCGATGTTGACCCGGTGAGCTAAATCTTCATCGTCTTCATCGACATGCCACCGAAGAAGAAGGATTCGGAGGCAGCTGTTCCGTCTGCATCGCTTTCACCGCCTCCGGAGCAAACGGGTGGTGAAGTGGACGCCGGCGGAAGAACGGGCGTCGACGAGGGAGCTCTCAGTGCGGCCAAGTCCAAGGACAAGGCGGCACAGACCTCGGCGTCCATGCGCGCACCGCGCCCGTCTCAGGAGGTGCGGGACCAACAGCGTCATGGCGTTCGCAGCGCCATACGTCCGCTGGGCCAAGATCAAGCTGGTGGTTCTCGTGGCGTCCAAGACCAGCATGCGCGTCAGCATGCTGGCTTGAGCGAAGTACGGTCGCCTGGACCGGACGCTGCTCCTTCTAACGTGGTTAGGAGTCCGAGCATATCCCGCTCCTCGCACCGTTCACCTCTGCTGCCCACCACTCCAGCAGAAGCCTTGGCGCGAGCTCAACTGCTCCTAGACTACCCTCCGACGGCGGACAAGACCGACGACTGGAGGGCTTGTCGGGGAAACTGATCCACGGACACCTATGGCGACCGGGCCCCTTTCAGTTCGAAGGGGGGCGGAGGTCGCACAAAGAGCAGAACGAGGCAGTACACGCGAGCAGTTTACCCAGCTTCGGGCCGCACGGATGCGTAAAACCCTACTGCTGCTTGTTTGTGTATTGAATTCTTGCTCAGGAGCGATGGACACTACCAGACCGAGCGTGAGAGTGTTCCTGATGTTTCGAATGAGCCGCCCCTTTCTACTTTGCGCATGGGCCTCCTTTTATACTCTCAAGGGGTCACTGACAGGTGGCAACGTAGACTAGAAGGGTAAAAATGGAAAAGAATACGGTAGGTGTAGCTACCGCGACTGTGGACACAGTGCACCCTACCTAACTCTGACGGCAGGGGACAAGGTCATTGAATGCCTGTCTAAGTTGCCTAAACAGTGCAAAAAGTGACCGTTAGGAGCGCCACCATTTGCCACGATGGCCTTCTCTTCATCTCCGCTTGCCACCGCGTACCCCTAGCTGCACAGGCTCCCGCCACGCGCCCTTGAGAAAGCCTCATGGCGACACGCGGGTGGGTGCGCTGGAGCGCGGGTATAGAGTGGCAGCGGGCCCCCGGCAAGTACCTTGTCGGGGTCGTCATCTTGTCGCGTCCGAAAGCTTGTCGCTCGTCGGACCTTGCCGGGACGCGCGGTGCATCGCGGCAAGTTTCTTGAGGTGCCGTAGTTGGCCTTCCCGGCAAGCTCCTCTTGCCGGGGCCTTGTCTCTTCCCGGCAAGCTCCTCTTGCCGGGGCCTTGTCTCTTCATCTTAAATACTTTGTTCTTGGATGGCTCCAAAGGCTCCAAAGGAACCTACGGAGGACCCTGGCGGTCGTCCCGCAAGCCTTGCCACGGGGCGCTGCAACTGCCCGTGCACAAGTTCGGGATACTAGGGTACCCCTACTCTAGTACACCGACAGAAGGCAATCAAAAGAGCACCCCATGCAACAGATTTGTTACACAACTTTTACCATACGTGCATGCTACGGGACTTGCCAACTTTAACATCGGTATTTCTCAATTTCATAATTACCCAACAAGCATGACTCTAACATTGCCACCTTTATATCTCAAAACAATTATCAAGCATCAAATTGATCATAGTATTTAATGCACTTTCTATGATAGTTTTTATTATACCCAACATGAATGCCCATCATTCTAGGACCAATTTTATAACCATAGCAAATACCATGCTGTTCTAAAACACTCTCAAAATACTATAAGTGAAGCATGAGAGATCAATAGTTTCGACAAAATAAAGCCATCACCATGCTCTAAAAAGATATAAGTGAAGCACTAGAGGAAAACTGTCTAGCTCAAAATATATAAGTGAAGCACATAGAGTGTTATAATAAATTCCGAATCATGCATGTCTCTCTCAAAAGGTGGGCACCGGAGGTGTGCCGAGGAGGGCAGCACCCACCAGGGCACGCCCAGGTGGGTTTCGCCCACTTGGTGGCTCTCCTCTGGTACTTATTTGCTCCAATATTCCTTAAATATTCCACAAAAATTCCTCGGGGAGTTTCAGCTCATTTGGAGTTGTGCAGAATAGGTAGGTTGGCGTAGCTTTTTTAGGTCAAGATTTCCAGCTACCAGAATTCTCCCCCTTGGTGCATACCTTGCATATTATGAGTGAAAAGGCATTAGAATTGCTCCAAAAAGCATTATTATACAATAAAACAACATAAATAACAGTAGGAAAACATGATGCAAAATGGACGTATTAGTGGACGACGGCGAGGCCTAGGAAGGGGACGACACGGAGCCCGGGAAGACACGGCAGTGGATGCCCACGTGGAGAGGAGTACGAGGGTTGACGGGTTCGGCTGCGGTGTGAGGCTGCTGTCGCCATAGAATAACAGGGGTTGTGGGTGAGTAGAGGGATGGCCTGGCCAGAAGTTGGAGTAGGGTGGGGCGGTCAGGCCTGCGCGGTAGCAGAGCCGACCACTGGAGGCAGGAGCAGGCGGCACGATCGGTGCTCGTTTGGGCGGCTGGAGCAAGAAGACCAGAGGTTGAAGAAGCACTACAGCCATTGGATGGACATCATACGGTCACTAGAGCCAGAATTGTTCATATTGACTAAGTTAACAAAGCCCTACATCCACCTCAAGTTTGTAGGCCCACAAGTCAGCCTCCCACCATGGTGGGTCCCAGCTACCAGGGGGAGTATTCATTTTTTTGTGTGTTGACCACGCCGCGCTGAGCGCATCCAAAGTGGTGGATGACGGGCGAGGCCCCGGACAGCAACAAGCCGGAGATGGGAAGACGCAGGAGTGGGTTCGTTGACGGAGAGGTGTACGAGGGTTAACTTGTTCTGGTGCGGCAGTCGATGGAGAAGAACAGGAGGTGTGGAGGGGTAGAGGGATGGCCTGGACGGTGGTGGGGTAGCGCTTCAAACTAAAGCGTGCTAAGCAGAGCTGCTGGCAGCAGGAGGCAGGAGTAGGTGGTCCCGACAGCGCTGGAGGAAGAAGACGAGAGATTGAAGATGGATGCCGGTTGTTGGATGTAAATCCAACTACTGTCGATGTCAGAATCATTTGTTGACTAAGTTGACAACGACTTGCATTGGCTTTGACCTATTGGCCCACATTTCAGCCTCCAAAAATGTGGCACATATTCAACTCATTTTTTCATAATTTACAGTTCATTTGATCTTCTTTCTAGAATTACAATCCATTTGCTGGGCTGGGTGAACAAATAATGTAGCGTCCATGCAGCTCATTTTTTTAAACTAGAACCCATTTTCACTTTCTCGAAATACATGAATTTGCTAGGCTAGCTGAATAAATAATGTAGCGTCCATGCAGCCCATTTATTTTTTTCCTAAAAAATTACATCCCATTTGCACTTTCTCGAATACACGATTTTGCTGGGCTGGTTCTAATTATAATGTTGGGTTGGGCGCAGCAATATTATCAAAAAATAAACAGGGGCTGAGCATTTTGTATTAAATATATTTAAATAATAAGTGCTTTATTATTACATTGGTCCTTAAATTTTAGGAAGCTTTTGTACACAATCACCAGGATTTTCGTTGCCTTAATGTAAAAAAAATCTAGGATTTTGTTGTTAAAAAATTATTTTTATAAGTTAATAAGACGCGGGATATTGTGTTCTTATATATATATATATAAGTATATGTTAAATGTATGATGACAATAACAATAATATATAATAACTTATAAAATAATATAAATATATATAATATAGTTAGAAGCGAAACATAAGTTGGACCTGGTGTTCCTATTCTTGTATAGAAAAATAAAATAGACCTCTGCGTTTTCTTCAAAAAAATACATAAGTTGGGCTGCGGATGTTTCAGGAAAAATAAAACCTAGGATGGGAGGTCCATAAGCCCATCCATACATGACGGCCCTCAAGAAAATACAAATCGGCATGTTGTGGGTTGCGCACCTTAAAAAAGAAAGCCTAGATGGGGCAGCCCACAACCCAGCTGATACTTGCTGGCCCACTAATAATAAATGATACCTGCCAGCTCCCCGGCTTCGTTGTAAATTTATCTCCTTTAGTAACTACATTGAAGCAACTCAAAAAAAACTATGTTCACAAACCCGTGGGATCTATGTCAGTATAGCATTAGGAGGAAGTATTTTTTCAATGAGGCACTTGCTTGCGTACGGCCATAGACCTGGTGGGTCCCAACTGTCCGCCTCTCCACATACAGTCCTCTCCAGATTCCTCTCATTTGTTTAGCATGTTCACAACGGCAGACAGCGGTGCCGCGGCGAGTGCACAAAGTCAGAGGACGATAACGAACCACCGGAGCCTGGGAAGACATGCTACAGTAATGGTACATGTTGTGCCTTACCTCTACCGAAACAACTGAACTAGCCCAGTGGCCAAGTGACACTACACGACCGCTGTTCCGCGCGGGTTCGATTCCACCTGATGCAGTGAAAATATCTCCAAATTTTTTTGCCTCTCCCAATCTTGACATGTGGGTCCCCATTGTCATCTTCGCACACCACTTCCAACACTTGCCAAAACTTCGTCCCTGTTTTTCTCTATTTTTCACACACTCGACATTATATGGGCATTTCGAAAATAGCATATCTTTTAGACTGTGCATCATATGAAGATGTGCTATGCATGAATGCTGACAAGCATGATGTTAACTGGCTGGTAGTTCCATTTTCGATCATGAATAAAACTTCCAACATGATGGTATCCCTGTTTGAAAAGGGCATGTTAATATAGATGCTCTGCCTCTAAAACTTGTTGCTTCTTATCCAAAACTGAAACTTGCAGTTTCTTCTCTAAGAATCATAGTGTCTGCACTTTTATATGAAACTACATTTTTCAGTGCTAAGAATAGATCTCTAAAATTCATAAAATACTTAATATGCTCAATACTGCAAATCTGAAATTCAAAAGACATTCATATCTGAAAGTACTCTCAAAATAGACAACACAAAACACAATTCAGAACCTCCAAATACTGACAACCCTAAGCTCCTCCTGACAATTCACAACCTGCCAGACTATTTTTTGGCTCTGCCATTCTTGAAATGTGGGTCCCCATTGTCATCTACGCACACCACGTCCAACACTTGCCAAAACTTCATCCCTGGTTTTCTATATTTTTCGCACGCTCGACATTGTGTGGGCATTTTGAAAATAACATATCTTTTTGACTGTGCATCATATGAAGATGTGCTATGCATGAATGTTGATCAGCATGATGTTAAATAGCTAGTAGTTCCATTTTCGACCATGAATAAAACTTCCAACATGATGTTATCCCTGTTTGAAAAGTGCGTGTTAATATAAATGCTCTGCCTCTGAAACTTGCGGTCGCTTATCTAAAACTCAAACTTGTAGTTTCTTCTCTGAGAATCACATTGTCTGCACTTCTATATGAAAGTACATTTCTTTAAGTGCTAAAGATAGATCTATAGAATTCATAAAATACTTCATATGCTCAATACTATAAATCTGAAATTCAAAAGACATTCATATCTGAAAGTACTCTCAAATCTGAAAGACAAAACATAACCTACAAATACTGACAACCCTAAGCTCCTCCTCAGACTATTTGGGGGCAGACAGCTACCCCGTGGGACGAGGTGAACAGCGAGGGATAGGATGGCGGGGAAGCATCGTCACGCCAACTGTATTTCTCCTCTTGCAGTTGGGTTCGGTCGACGAAGACTCCACCGGCTCGCTCTGCCGCGGCACACTCACAAATGGCACCGTGTAGATGTTCGATCCTTCAATCTCGGGTGGATGCTCCATCTTCGATCGATACTCCCACCACCGCAGCCTCACGATCGGATCTGGTGAATCTGTTTGCTCCATGGCCAGAGGAACAACTCTATGGACTCCAGCGCGACTCCCTGCCGGTGTATCGCCTCCTTTTCGCTTATTTCCAGATATTTGGCCATCGCTTTCGCCGTCACCGCTAATTGCTCCGGGTTGTCAAACCAAGACTGTATCTCCAACATCCTAGCTTCACAGTGTCGCCACCTGCAAGCCACGCGTATCGGTTGTACTCCTCCATTGATCTAATTCTCCGCAGCACCTTCACTCGCTGGCGGTGGTTATTGAATGGAAGAGGAGAGGAGAGGCGCTGGTTTTAGACTAGAATGGGAGAGGAGCGGCGGTGGTTTTGAAATGGAAGAGGAGAAGGGCGACGCCAGTTTTCGATTGGAGCAGGAGAGGAGTGGCGGTGGTTTTGAAATGCAAGAGGAGAGGAGTGGCGCTGGATTTGGATTGCAACAGGAGAGGAGCGGCGTTGGTTTAAGAAGAGAGGAGTGGCGCTGGTCTTGGAAGTATTTTTTTGTTTTGCGTAATTTGGGTCAAAGTTTGACCAGGTACTGTATTTGAAGCAAAATGTGAATGCATGTCACCAAAAATTGTATCGTTTGGTTCGTATCTGAATGTACTTTCAAATTATATTATTTTTGCAACATATAACATGGATACAAAATTATATTATCGGAGAGCGGCGTGCTAGACCAACCGACCATCTGGACTACGACGTGAACGCGACGGGCGTGTTTTATACATGTGTACCAACGTTTTCTTAAGGCTTTGCTCCATGGTGCAATCCATGGATACAAAATTATATTTAAAAGTCAAGGGCGGGGCTTTTCCCGTGTGGTAGGCAGGGCAGTTCCTCCTAGTCGGTTTGACAGAGAGGCGAGAAGATGAGGGAGTAGGCTACTACAAACGTTGGGCTATGTGATTTGACAACGAGTTAATGCTGGACAGGTGGGGATGTGTGATTTGACCTTTCATTATCATTTTACCTACGACGCTATGACCGGCATGAGTCTCCCGATTCCTGACCACATCCATGGTATACAGGTGCCAAGTATTGTATACTCCTTTTGGCAAACACAAAAAATACTACTCCCTCTCTCTAAGTTTACAAGGCGTGCGCATACAACTAGGTCGTCAATTTGACCAACCTAATAGAAGTCATATATAGTATTACAAAAAACATTACTATAAATTTCAGACGTTCTATTTTCAAATGGTATATTTTTGTGTTATATAGTTTATATTACGGTGACAAAATTGACAATCTAGGTATACACGCAGGACTTGTAAACTGAAACGGATGGAGTACGAAGAAAGAGATAGAGAGAAGTAAAAAAAATACTCTTATAGCCAACCTTACAGCTAACCTTGTTGTATCAGTGACTAAGTGATGACTATGTATGAAGGAAGTAGTTTCATGCATCAGATAACCTAACGCACCTGGACGAAGGAAGTAGTTTCATGCATGCGAAGTAGGCCAAAAAATGCTCATTTATAGCCGTCTGAAATCTCCAAGGGCGCGACCGCGCGAGCGAGGTGACGGTCGTGGTAGGCACGACCATGATACGGGTTGCTGACAGCCCTTGGATGTGAGATCAAACAGTCACATGCTAAGTTGCTGAAAATTTGCAGAATAACCCTCCAGGATATGATATTCACCCATAGGTCTAGAATCACGCCATGCAACCATTTGATCTCAGATCCAAGGGCTTTCGGAAGCCCGTATCACGGGAGCATGGAAGCCCTGCCGTTCGCACGCCTCACTCGGCATTTTTACGACCGAAAAACCGCTAGCAGTTCGCTCCTACTCGTCCCCGACCGTCCTTTAACATTATGGCAGTTCACTCCTAGTCGTCTCGTCCTTTCACATTACAGCAGTTCCACTAATCCTAACCCTCCTCCCAAATCTATGGCCTCCCAAATCTCCATGATCGGCGGTGAGTAAAAGGTTAGAACCATCATTGGTGATGAGTTCGACGTCATCTACACCAATTCTTCAGTGATGGTGAAAGGATGCCTTGCTTGCTTCAGATGCATGTTCGAAAACTCAAAGGTAGAGTGGGGCTGGTCTAGATGTTGAGTACACCACAGTCCTGGGAAAAGAGAAGAATCTAAAGGAGGAAGAGAAGAAGAATCCCGCCATGATTCAGGTTTGCATGCATAACTTGTTCTTGGTCTACCACATATGCCATGCCGACGTTGAGTGCGAGGAATTTAAGAACTTCCTCCCGGGCGGCCTAGTCAATTTTGTTTCTGTAGACTTTACGAACGACAACAAAGTCCTGGGTCGGATAGGCCTCGTTGTAGGCCAGCCCTTCGACCTCCATTGGAATGTTCTGGTGTCCTCCCATTAGCCTTCAATGCTGACCCTGGCAGCAGCCATGGTTGATCCTATGTACGGTAAACTGACGAAACCTCCGTACAAGTTTCATCGTGCATGGGAGTGGAATGTACTAGATAGAGAGCACATCAATTACGCTGCAATGGATGCCTACCTTTGTTTCAATATCTACAAGGGTTGGATGAAGAGCGAGAGCCAAGTTTGTGGTTCAAGCAAAGAAGTATCGGCCAAGAGAAAGAGGGACAAGGACGAAGTCGAGCACGTGGACGAGGAGTCCGAGTAAGTGGCAGTGTCATTGCTCATGGTGGTTGTAATGCAGTGTCTACCGGATTAGTTGCTTACTTTAATTTCAGGGTGCTTCATTTTATTTGAGGAGTGTGTTGTCCTGAGCCCCCAGCAGAACTATGTTATGTTCCTTCCCATTACTTTAACTCTTCAGTACATACATACTAGTATTTCTTATAGTTCATCTTGTAGTTGGTAGTACTACCACTCGTTTCTTCACATTATATACATACAATATATATGGCCAACATCATATAGCCAGCTGTTTAGTTGTCAAAGAATTTCATGGTGATTAGTTTTATTTGAGAAGTGTGTTGCACCGGACACCATTATTGTGACTCAAATCTCTTTTGCCATGTTATAATGACATAGTAAATACATATGGACCTACATGCCAGCTCTCCCTCTATCTCACTACAATATAATAAAGTGTGGGGCCTACTTGATCCCAACGGCGTTCTTATTTTCCTATAAAATTATTCACTTGGTTACTCCTGACAAGCGGGGCCACACTATCGACATGTGAGTCTAGGCTTTTTTTGTCATATAACGTGGTCAACAGGTTTGACGTGAAAATAACAATGTCTAATGGCATTTTTGAGCAAACATCTAACGAAACGATGGCATTTTTTAGATATCTAATTGCATTTTTTGCGCAAGCATCTCACAGATCGATGGCATTTTTGAGTAGTTATAACTTCTAATGGCAAAACTGTGTAGTGAGACACAACTAGTGGCGTAAATAATAAAAACCCAAGAATTAAATAGGTATGCTAATTTCTTTAATAGAATTCAGCACCCCATCTAAGCATGTACTAGCTTTTTTAATAGTACTATGTGCATAATTTGGCGACGAGGGCTCTCTATATGTACCACCTTTTTTCTTTAATTTCATCTTGTTAGTTTTGCTCCATGGCGCAATCCATTGATACTACTACTGTACAAAAGTATACATTTAAAAGGCTAGAGGGCGGGGCAGTCTCGCCTGGTCGGTTTCACGAGAGGAGAGGGCCTTCGTGATTTGACGGCTCATTACTGCTGGAAGGCGGGGCCCTGTGATTTGGCTGCTCATATAAATGTAGCCGATGACCTGACGAGGAGCAAAGAACCGTGCAGTATACTCAAGTTTTCCATTGGAGTACTAGTACGATGGAGGAGCACGAAACACGGCAGCCTAGTGCGATATGGCGATAAAAATGATCTAATTTGCTAGTCATCGATCCCACAGTGCCGCTCCTCGTTAGCATTGTTCTATTCATGCCTCGTAGAGAATGTGACACGTGCAGCGAAACATCTGAAGCAAAAGAAGAAACACAGTAGCAAAAGAAGAAGGAAGATTATCACCCCAAAAAAAGAAGGAAGACGCACACACAAGTCTAGGGCGCTGCTCTCTACTAGTACATGAGGGGTTGCTGGCCGCGGAGTCGTTACTCCTTCTTCATCGCCTCCACGACCTCCATCTCCTTGCCCGTCTCCTCCACCATCTTCTTCATTTTATCCATGATGTGGGATTTCTCGACGCGAGCCTTCATCATCTGTTCCATGACCATATTATGTACCTTGACAGCAACCGGGTGCTCGATGCGGAGCTTTGCCAACTCCTCCTTCTGTTCCATGATGAGGGCCTGCAGCATCTTCATCGAGGAACTACTCTTCTCATGTAGCTTCTTCCAGCCGGCGTTCTCCTCCTTCAGCAAGTCAAGCTCGTGGCAGAGCTTCGCCTTGTCCTCCTGAAGTTGCATGATTTTGTCGGTCGCCTTCTTATCCGACGCAATGCTCTTCTTCAGCAGCATCACCAAGCCGGCGATCAACTCCCCCTGCTCATTGAGCTCAGCGGGCATGTCGTCGAGGCTCTCTTTCAGCAGCTCCACCAAGCCGTCGATGAACTCCTCATGCTTATTGAGATGATCGGGCATGTCGTCGAGAGGTAATGACTCCAGTGCCGCCAGCTCAGCACGTTCTCCTCTGGGCTAGGGCGCTCCTGGGAGCCCTCGCCTCCGTGACTAGGGATCTCCTAGGAGCCCTCACCTCTGCGACTAGGGCACTCCTGGGAGCCCTCTCCTGTCTCTGCCAGGCGGCGAGCCCTCTTTTTTTTCCGCGGCCTTGGTTGCCGCTCCCTTGTTATGAGTAGTTCTCGACCTAGAGCTCTGCACACCAGCCATGGCAAGGACGGAGGAACAAGAAAGACTTATGAGGAGGAAGAGGTAGAGTGATTTTTGGCTAGGTACTCGTTCCCCTTTTTATAACCTAGTACTAGCACTAGTACTAAAACCTGCATAGTGGGAACATGTTTAGGTTTGATACGTACTACTAGGTGTGAGCAGGTTTGCACTTATAATTATACTATACAGTTTGGAATGTGATGGAAACAAGCTAAAGATTAATTGATGGTTTTGGTTTCGAGGCCCGAAACGGCTCCGATGAGTTCCTGGAACACAAATTTCAAGTACTACTGCTCAAATACAGTCGCAGAAGTCAGTGAGTAACTAGTCATACATGTAAGACCAAGACAATGCATGTCGGGGGTCCGACCAACCGTCTATTGGTGTGACCGACTGTAAGTATTACACAATGGAGATTTCTGGTTGTGGCTTCGGGTGATTGTCACGACCAAGCATTCAAAAACTAGTGATAAATCAATTACCATATTTTTCCAAATGACCAAGTATTTTCACAGGAATACAATACATAGATGGAGTGATTGCCACGGTTGCAAACCGCCATGGTGCCGCAAGTTCACTGCAGTAGAAACCGAGTAGGTCACTGCATCGCCGGCGGGGAAGGAGGGCAGCTCACCTCACCTACGATGCATGCCCAGTAGCGCCGCCGCAGCTTGTCCCGCGATTTGGCTTCTCCTACCGCCCATTTGAACAGTTGCACCGGCTGCTCATGCCATTCCACAGGCATGTGCGTTCTTTCCTCCGCAGTTGACTCCGTGAATATGATCTCTGCCATTAGCCCTAGCTCGAAATCAACGCGACGCTGCCAGATGTTGATATCCCTCAGCATCTCTCTCATGAGATCGACTTGCGCCTCCGCCTTGTGCTGCACCAGGCGTAGCTCCTTCGAACTTCTCTCCAATTGATGCGATGCTTCCTCGATCTGATCTGCCCTTGCTGCCCACCACCTGAAATGCAGCCCTGGCATGTCCTCCTGTGCCACCGATCTGTGATTCCAGAGCAATGGATCCCCTCTAAAACACATGCGGGTTTCGCTCAAAGGCGCCAGTGCTACGGGCCACAGCGAGAGGGCAGCCCGCAAGATCCTGGGGTCTAAGGGATTATCCATGGCGGAAATCCTCCATGGAGGGATCCAGTGGGCAAGGCGGGAAGGCGAGCCTAGGCGCTGGGAGAGCCCTACGAGGCTAAGATAAAGATAGTACTACTACTCCACTCTGTCCATATTTAAATACAAAGTCCACCAACATTAGCCCTAACAAAATATGATCATGCTGCCTGCATCCTGGTTTATTGGCCCCCTTTTTTGTGCCACTTTTTATGACATGCATAAATATTATGTTAGTACTTAAAAATATGGTAAAAAATTGGCAGAAAATACGAAGGAGACCAATGGAAGTAGCAACCCATAATTTAACTACTCGCATGCACGCAATGGCGTAGTAATGTCTTTCTCAACTACTTCCTCCCTCATGTCCACTCAATGTGCATGCGCTATATTAATTGACCATCAATGAAGTGAAGGACTTTACACGCGTCGAATTATCACATGGGGTGGATCTTCGTACAAAAATGCGTCCCACTGTTTACCCGCGTGTGTGTGCGTGCACATCTTTGCTTCGTGCATGTACTACCAGTGTGCCTGAGAGAGGACGAGTACATTCTTCTGGAACCAGCAGCACGTCACTGTGATCAATCCACACAAGGAGGTCGTGACAACGCCTCCACATGTGCCACATGGCTTCATGAACTAAAAGAGAGACACTGTGTAGCGTGCCATTGGAATTATAATTTACGTGTTTTGCACATATTAGAAGTACTAGTAAGGTACACGTGCATTGCACGCATCAGATTTGGCAACCAAATTATGAATAAATACCACACTATAGCATGTAAGCTTTGAGTCATATATGCATGATGTAGACGTTCGTTTAATTCTTATAGTTCATCTCATTCAAAATCAATTAGTTTTTATAAAAAAGTTAGGGCCTCTTTTGATTCGTAGGATTTCCAAAATGCGGGAATAGGAAAAACATGGGATTAGAGTGGAATGTTGTCTTGAATTCTACAGGATTGTACGAGTGTTTGATTGTGCATAGAAAGAAATGTAGGCTTCTTTCAAAGAGGATTGAGTGGATGGAAAGTTTCCTATGAAATCTAGTGCAAATGAATCCTATGGAAAAATTCCTATGGTTTACAATCCTACGAATCAAACAACCAAGATAGGAAAAATTCCTAAGGATTAGAATCCTCCAAAATTCCTTTGAGAATCCTTTGAATCAAAGAAGGCCTTAATCTATTTTATGATTCATGGAATTGTGCGTTGTAAAGCATAAAGTAAAAACAAATATTGGCAATTCAACTAGAAAAAAGTTTGGGCAGTTATGATACGGAAGATTCTAGAACAAAGGAGAAGCACTTGTGTTTTGAGGTTTGTGCAGTATGCTTAAGTTCAACCATGGAGTCTGCTAGATTGTACATGTGGCAAAACCCGGTGGGGGAACTATAAGATGGTGCGAGGGGCCAAGTGGAGGGAGACTATGAAGGAGTGCACAAGTGCAATATCAATATTTAAAGAGAGGGGGCGAGAAGGTGCGCTGTTGCGCGCAGTGGCGGAGCCATGAAAAATAAATGAGCTAGGGGGCCAAGCATTAATAATCCTTTACAAGGAGGGCCAATTCATCAACTTAAACCATTTTACCAGCAATTGATCTACTGATCACATTCATATTAGCCTCAATATATAGTGATGTTAGTGGGCAGGACCCTTACTGCCCCCTATCTTCGCCACTGTGCGTACGTCTAAGAGATGAAGCGGAAGGCACGGATGATGAGAGGGGGGCGTTGGATATATAATTAATGTGGGTGTATTATCTATGTGATCCTATATAGAGAGGTATAGATTGATTGATGTGTACGTGGGAAAGAGGGTGAGACCTCACTAGATATATAGATTGATTGGTTTGTGTGGAAAACTGGGAAAGACCTAGCTATATATACACACACATAGAGGAACATCTATCGTTGCGCATGCACGTGAGAGATAAAGAATGCCCAATACGATGAAGAGGGGGAGGTGTGTGTGTGTGCATGCATGGGAGACCGACCTGAAGAAAAAGATTGCATGTGTGCTATGGATAATGCCGAGTGGTAGTGTGTGTGCATGCATGCACGAGAGAAAGTTAGTGGTACAATTATAAAGAGAAGACGACTGTGTGGGTGTAAAAGACTAGATGAGGTCATAATCAATGTAAAGTTGAATTCAAATATTTGAATAAGAGATCATGATGTTTGAAACCCATGCATGCATGAATATGTCGGGGAAGCTGATCCACGAACACCTATGGGACCGGCGAACCGAGCCCCTTTCGGTTCGGCGGGGGGCGGAGATCGCACGAAGAGCGGATCGAGGCGAAGCACACGAGCAGTTTACCCAGCTTCGGAGCTCTCCGGAGAGATAACACTCCTACTGCTGCATGTCTGAGTGTATTGAGTTCTTGTTCGAGAGTGCTGAATGCTACAGTACACCCTAGCTGCTAGCGAGACCGAGCATGAGTGTTTTTTGTCTTCGAATCAAACCTCTTCTACGTTGCGCATGGGCCTCCTTTTATATGCTCAAGGGGTCACCGACAGGTGGCAACGCAGACAAGGGTAAAAATGAAAAAGGAGTTGCGGTTGGTACAACTACCTGTACAGTGTATCCTACCTAACCCTGACGGCAGGGGACAAAGGCATTAAATGCCCATCTGCGTCACCCAAATAGTGCAAAAAGGGACCGTCAGGGACGCCACCGCTCGCCACGATGGCTATCCTGTTAGCGTCGCTTGCCACCTCCCACCGCTGGCTGCACAGACTCTCGCCACGCACGCCTGGAAAGGCCCCAGGGCGACACGTTGGTGGATGTGCTGGAGCGCGGGTACAGAGTGGTAACTTGTCGCGGCAAGCGCCTTGCCGCGGTCGTTATCTTGTCACGTCCGGAAGCTTGTCGCTCACCGGGCCTCGCCGGGACGCGCGGCGCGTCGCGGCAAGTTCCTTGAGATGCCTTGGTTGGCCTTCCCGGCAAGCTCCTCTTGCCGGGGCCTTGTCTCCTTGGCTTGAATACTTTGTTCTTGAACGGCTCCAAAGGAACCACGGAGGACCTTGGCGGTTGCCCAGCAAGCCTTGCCGCGGGGTGCAGCAACTGCCCGTGCACAAGTTCGGGATACTAGGGTACCCCTACTCTAGTACACTGACAGGAGCCCCCGGGCCTGGGCCACACACGGTGCCGAGCGCTGTTGGGCCAGGCCCAAAACAGGGCACGGGCACGCGCGGCCTGGGTTACGCCGTATCTT
This sequence comes from Triticum aestivum, assembly GCF_018294505.1. Classification (NCBI taxonomy): domain Eukaryota; kingdom Viridiplantae; phylum Streptophyta; class Magnoliopsida; order Poales; family Poaceae; genus Triticum; species Triticum aestivum. Next base: position 445,388,000 of record NC_057813.1, read on the forward strand.
ACTCCGTATCCACCGCGCCCTCCCCCAATAGCACGCGTCGAATGCGGCGTCGTGGGAGAGATCGTGGGTGGTTTCTTTATTCAGAAAGGCAGAATGTCCGCCCCTCTCTCTTTATAAGCAGGGGAAACAGGGGCAGTTCGCCCATCTCGCCGGTTGCTATCCAATCTCGGAAATCTCCGCCGCTCCCCCCCTTCTTCTCAAAGCCGAAAGAGAGCAGCGCGCCGCCCCCCATTGCCACCGGCACCACCAACGCCGTCGATCTCCCCCACCACCTCCGCCATGGCTCCGAAAGCCGACAAGGGGAAGGGCGTGAAGTCAGCCGAGGCGCAGCGGCTCGCGGCACTGCGAAAGGAGCGGGCCATCTCCCCCCCCCCAGCTTGCCGCGAAGGAGCTAAGGGAGTACTACTACCTCTTCTGGTCGACGGAGACGCGAGCACATCTGCGCACGAAGGTACTACCGGCTACCGCTTCGGAACTGGCTCCGAATGGGTACCCTTTCTTCGCGCTGTTCTTCTACTGCGGGCTCTGCCCGCCCTTCTCTGAATTTTTCTGTGACATCATGAACACCTACGGGTTCCGCCTCCTTGACTTCACCCCCAATGCCGTTCTGACCATGGCAGTTTTCGCACATCTCTGCGAAAACTTTGTCGGAGTCCACCCAAACGTAGCTCTTTTTTGCCACTTCTTTATGCCCCGAGTTGAGAGAGGGAATCGCTTGGATTTCGAGAGTTGGCAAGAAGGAAGCTTATCTGGAGGGAGAGCTCCGCAGCAAGTGGGAGGAATGGAGAGAAGAGTGGTGCTGGATTGTCGAGGAGAACCCGCAGCCATTTACCGCCCTGCGACAAGCCCCAATAGCGCGTGGCAACGATTGGAGCAACGTGGCCCCGGAAGACGATAGGCTGAAGATTGCCATCACCCAGATTCTTCGCCTCAAGCTTGCCGGGCTCACCGTAGGCGCTGTTGGCGCAGAATTTCTTCGCCGCCGCATCGCCCCCCTGCAGGAGAGGAGGAGACCCGCCTGGGAGTTCCAGAACTCGGCGGATATCATGAGGCTGCGCCCGGGCCTCAACTTCAACTTCACTGTCCTGGAGCTGGACGCGATGCTCCTGGAACTGTTCAAGCGCGATCCTCAACATCCATTCATGTTACCGAGGGGTGTTGTTCCGTTGTGCAACAACTCCTCGCTCGACCGCATCCGTGCAATGATGCCGCTGTGCGACTCGCATGGAATTGTCCCAACTTGGCAAGAGCCGGCAGACGCCATCGTGCAGGAGTTCTTTGACGGCTTGGTTGAAGTGCCGGTCCGCTCCGACGAGCAGAAGAGCCTTACTCGTGACACCACTGACGCGGAGATGTAGCGCATCGCCACTAGGCTGGAAGAGGCGGCGGCAGCCGCTGCCGCGGGTGAATTTGGATTCACCGTGGAGGAGGCGGAGGCAGCGGAGGCGGCAAGCCTTGCCAAGCGAGAGGAGTTTGCCGGCGAGGAAGAGCTTGTCGGGCCTGAAGACGAGTCGAGCAAGCCCGGCGAGGGAGAGCTTGTCGGACCCGAACCTTCAGACAGCTTGCCGCAAGCGGAGCCCCCAGCTCCACCAAGAAGGTGTCTCCGCAAGGCCGTGGACATAGCGGGGCGGCACACGAGTCAACAGCCGCCGTGCCGCGCGACACGCTCTACCGCGGCAAGCACTGTTGCCGCGGGAGCGCCTCACGCCGCTGCGGCAGCTGGAGCGGGGTCTTCCCGGTCCACCGCTACTGCTCCTGCCAAGCGGACAAGGGAGCCTACTCCTCCACCTCGTCGCACCGAAGGCGAGCCGGACTTCGATCTCTCCGCGCTCAGCTCCGACGAGGAAGAAGAAGAGTAAGATTCTTTGCTGTTCTTATAGTTCTTCAATTCTTGCTGTTTTGTCTTGTATCTGATTTGCTTTACTCCGAACCCATTCCTTTTCAGGACTCTGGCCCAGAGAGCGGCGAAGAGAGCCAAGGTCCCGGTGATTGTCATCGACGACGAACCCACCGCTACAGCAGAGGGCGTGTTCGAGACCATCTTGCCCGACCCGGCAACTTTTCCCCAAAGCAGCCCCCAGCGCAGCCCCCAGTGTAAGTACATAGTTTACTTCCTGCTGTCAGGTGCGCATGGTTGCTCTTTCTTTGCTGATATCTGACTGTTGGTTTGTGTAGGAGCAGAGCAGCCTCGCCAGGAGGGCCCGGAAGCCGCTCCCGAAATGCCATCTGCTTCGACTACACCGCCAAGGGAGGATTCCCCGGCAAGGGAGCGTTCTCCGGCAAGGGATAGTTCTCCGGCAAGGGACAGCACTGGCGACCCCCCGGTGGTTGAGACCATGACCGCAGATCCTAGCACAGGTAATCCTCTTGCTTGAAAACTTCCCTTGGGTTCTTCTTCTTCCGATTTTCTTTTTGATATTTTCCTTGACTTTTCTCCTTTTTCCATTCGTCAGATCCATCTGCCGCGGAGCCAATGGAAACCGAGGTCGCCGGCGAGGAGAAAGCGCGCAGCAACACCGACGACGCCGTTGCCACCGAAGGAGAGGCCGGTGCTGATGATCCTGCCGGCGAAGAGGCCGCCAAAGCTGCCGCCGTAGAAGCTGGCGAGGGATCCGGCGATCGCACTGACGGCCCCGAGGCCGTAGGAGCGCCAGGCGCTACGCCGACCGCCGATCCCTTCACCGCCGCTGCAGCGCCAGGCTCCGAAGAGCCCCAGCCCGGCGCCTATTTGAAGGCCGGTGACGGCATCTTCGTCAAGCTCCCCTGGGCGTCAAGCTCCAGGGCGCCGGTCGAAGGAGAGATTTTGGATGGAGAGGTGCTTGTCTCCGCTGGGCTGTCGCTTGTCGACGCGCCAAGCAGCAGCAACGACGAGCCTGAGGAGGAGCGGCTGTTGCGGAAGCTGTTGTCGCTCTACCGCGCCCGACAAGCCAAGCTGGAATCCTGAGAAGCGCTGGTCGCGAGGGCGGGAGTGGACATCGAGAAGCGCGCGGAGGAGCTCCGGGGTCTTAGGCAGGAAGCTCTTCGATCCCTGGCAGAGGAGCGGGAGCAAATCGCCGAGGAGCGGAAAGCTTTCCTCCTCGCGAAGGCTGAAGTTGAAGAGAAACAGCGGCTCGCTGCCGAGAAGCTGTCTACGCAGGAAGGCGAGTTGGCGCAGCGCAAGGTCAACCTTGACAGCCACGAGGGGGAGCTTGCCGTGCGCGAGCAAGCAATTGGCGGGGCTCTCAAGGAAGCAAAGGACGCTGCCGCAGCTGCCGAGGCCGCCAAGAAGGAGCTGGAGACGAAGATGGCGCAGCTGGAGGCCGATCTCAAGGCGAGCGGCGAGGAGCTTGCCGCGCTCAAGCGTGAGCGCGAGAAGGACGCCGCCGCTCATGGCGAGCTGCAGGGTCGTCTCGCTGAGAGGAGCAAAGAGCTTAGCGCCGCCAAGGACTCCAACGCCGATCTTGAGTTGAAGCTGGCCACCTTGACCAATACGCTGGACGGCGCCAGGGAGCAGGAGGTGGCCTTGAAGGAGAATATTAAGGCCGGCGAGGCGCTGCTGGCGAATGCTGCTACCGCCCATGATGCTTTCAGGGAGACTGTGGAGCAGTGGACCAAGGGTCTCGTGGATCTTGCCGCAGCCATCGACGGGGAGTTGGCGCAGCTGGGGATGGAGGATCTCGGGTACTCCTCCGATGAGCACCTCCAACCCAGCACCAAGCTCAGCTTGTTCTTCAAAGGCGTGGCGACGGCCCTCCAGCGACTCCGAGAGAAGATCCCAAAGCAGCTGGCCGATGAGTCACGCAAGATCTGCGCAGGAGCTCTTCAGAAGGTGCTGGTGAAGGTGGCCTTCCGCAACCCAGGCCTCAACCTCACCAACGTCCTCAGGTCCTTGCCGCCGGATGCTGATCTGGAAGCGCTCCGGGCCCTTGTCACACCCATTGTGGACAAGGTGAGCGGGATCAAGAGGGTTGAGGGCAATCGCGTAGATTAGGCCGCCCAGAATGCTTTTTATTTGTTGCTGCTGGTCATATCGCGAGAACAATCTGTTAGAGCTGCGACAAGTTATCTTGTAATATAACTCTATTTTGGGTAGAGATTTGCTATGTTATTTCCTTTACTTGATTCCTTCCTTTGTATGTTTTTGCCCTACGCTTTTAGGGAACTTGTCGGTGCAGGCACCTTAGCCGCGAGCGCTGAGTGCGGGACGTCAGCAGCCTGCTGGCGGTGCCGCTACCGACAAGAAACCTTGTCGCAACTAGTCGCAGCTCACTTAAATTGTTGAGCGGACTCGAAACAAAGTAAGGGCGCAACTAGCTATGAGTTGGTTCCTCCGGGCACAGGTTTTCCATACAAAGCACGGTCGTTCGAGGAAGATGACTTCAAAATTTTAAAAACTGATTGCTCAAACTTTGGCAACTTAGCTTTTCTGTCGTTTGCTTCCCGGCAAGGCGAAACTTCCTCGAACGGCGCTTGGTCCACACCATTATCTTCTCCTTTCCCCCCGGCAAACTTGTGGGCGAGGGAACCTTCCTTTCTTTGAGAAAAGAGAAAGAATAGAAAATAAAGATATGGAGTCTTACGGCTCGTTATCGCTTACCGGGGTAGGTGCTGCACAAAGTGTCAGATAACGCATGCAAAAAATAGTAGAAAGCATGAAATTGACAAGATGTGCGGAGCACATGAGCTTTACTTATGCACGGGGTCTGCGCCCGGCTTCGTACAAAGGATTACATGCAACATCGGCAAGACTTGTACAAAAGGTGGTTGCCGGAACAGGTTCCGGCAACCGCGCCTTATGGGTAAAACTTACGAAGATGCTCAATGTTCCAGGAGTTGCTCACCGGAATGCCATCTTCGGTCTCAAGGCGGACAGCACCAGGCCTAGTGACTCGTTTCACCCGGTAAGGGCCTTCCCACTTCGGCGTCAACTTGTTGGAATTCTTGGCGGACTGAACGCGCCGAAGAACAAGGTCGCCTTCTGCGAGACTTCTGGCATTAACTTTGCGGCTATGGTAGAGGCACAAAGCTTGCTGGTAACGAGCAGCTCGTACAGAGGCCTGAAGACGGTCCTCCTCAAGGAGCAGCGCGTCATCTTGTCGCAGCTGCTCTTGCTCAAGCTCATCATAAGCGAGCACTCGAGGTGACCCGTATACGAGTTCCGTGGGGAGAACTGCCTCCGCTCCATAGACTAGAGCGAAAGGTGTCTGGCCAGTGGCTCAATTTGGCGTCATCCTGATCGACCAAAGAACCACCAGCAGCTCCTCAATCCAGTTCTTTCCGCACTTGTGCAGCCTGTCGAAAGTCCTGGTCTTGAGCCCGTGCAACACTTCAGCATTCGCCCTGTCTGCTTGACTGTTGCTTCTCGGATGAGCAACAGAAGCGAAGCAGACCTTGGCGCCAAGATCTTGGACGTACTGCATGAAGGTGTGACTCGTGAATTGCGTGCCGTTGTCGGTGATGATCCTGTTAGGGATCCCGAAGCGGCAAACTATCGACCTGAAGAACTTGACTGCTGACTGTGTTGTCACCTTCCGCACTGCTTCCACTTCCGGCCACTTTGTGAACTTGTCGATTGCAACGTACAAGTACTCAAAGCCCCCGACAGCTCGGGGAAAGGGGCCGAGGATGTCGAGCCCCCAGACCGAAAATGGCCAGGATAAAGGGATCGTCTGGAGAGCTTGAGCTGGCTGGTGTATCTGCTTGGAATGGAACTGGCACGCTTCACACTTGGTTACTTGTGCAGTTGCATCCTGGAGGGCTGTCGGCCAAAAGAAACCTTGCCGGAACGCTTTGCCGGCAAGTGCTCTTGCGCCAATGTGGTGACCACATATGCCTCCATGTATCTCTGCCAACAACTCTTGTCCGTCTTCCCGGTGAATACACTTCAATTTCACGCCGTTGAGTCTTCTTCTGTACAGTGTGTTGTCAACAAACTGATACATACTTGACTGCCGGGCTACTCTTTCCGCTTCTTCTTGCTCTTCGGGAAGTTCTCCTGTTTGAAGGAAACAGACAATCTGCTGTGCCCATGCTGGAGCTTGCAGCTCGACAACAAGGACTAAAGGCACATCTGCTGCTGCGGGAACATCCGCTTCTACGACGAGAACTTGCGGCTCAGCCGGAGCTTGACGTTCCCCGGCAAGCTTGCCGGAGCAAAGCTTGCCGGGAGCGTCTGCTTCAACGGAACAAACCCTAGGGCTTGTCGGAGCAAACTGCTCCTCAGCATCTTTGGTGTTGATCTTGAGGACCTTCTTGACGGCGGCTTCGGGGAGCTCTGCCAGAAAATAGTCACCAGAAATCAACTTCCTCTTCTTGCTCTGTCCAGTTGATGGTGTTACGGATGGTTGAGTCAGCTTGAGCACAAAGATCCCTGGTTCCACAGGTAACTTAAGTGTGGCGCACTTTGACAGGCCATCGGCAATGTCGTTCTGAGCTCTTGGAACATGTTCCATCTGTAGGCCGTCAAAGTGCTCTTCTAGCTTCCTCACTTCATCAACGTAAGCTTCCATCAACGGACTCTGATAATTCTTGTTCACTTGGAGGACGACAAGCTGTGAGTCACCCCTGACAATGAGCTTCTTGATCCCGAGGTCTGCTGCGATCCTGAGACCGGTAAGCAAACCTTCATACTCTGCAGTATTGTTCGTTGCTTGCTCCTTGGGAAAGTGCATCTGGACTATGTACTTGAGGTGCTCTCCAGTGGGTGCAACAAGTAGTACGCCCGCACCAGCGCCTTGCAGCGAGAAGGCACCATCAAAGTACATTAGCCACTCTTTGCTTGCTTCCTTGACGGGGATGCTCGTTTCTGCAATTTCTTCATCTTGTGTTGGTGTCCACTCTGCTATGAACTCTGCCAATGTTCTGCTTTGGATAGTTGAAGTGGTCTCAAACTTGAGGCCAAAGCTTGACAGTTCCAGTGCCCACTCGACAATCCTGCCTGTTGCTTCTGGATTTTGCAGTATCCTCTTCAGCGGAAAACGAGTGACGAATGTGATCTCATGTGCTTGGAAGTAATGGCGCAGCTTTCTCAAGGCCATGAGAAGGCCGAAAAGCAATTTCTGCACACCAGAGTACCTTGACCTAGCTCCCTGCAGAAGGGAACTGACAAAGTAAACTGGGCGCTGCACCATTCTTTTCTGTATCTTCTCATGCGCCTGCGCAGATCCATCCTTGTCGGGACCAGAGCTTGCTGGTGAAGTCCCCTGCTAGTCGCTGGATGCATCTGCCGTGGTTGCTGGCTCATCATCCGCCTCCCTCTCCGCTACTAACGCAGCACTAACCACTTGATTGGTTGCCGCTATATATAGCAGCAACTTCTCTTGTGGCTTAGGTGCGACAAGTGTTGGAGTGGAGGACAGGTATCTCTTTAAGTCCTGCAGCGCAGCCTCCGCTACCGGAGTCCATTTCATTGGACCTGCCTTTTTCAAAATGTTGAAAAATGGCAGGGCGCGCTCAGCAGACCTAGAGATAAACCTGCTGAGAGCAGCTACGCAACCGGCAAGTCTTCGTACATCCTTGACGCGCTTTGGTGCTTCAATCTGCTCAATGGCCTTGATCTTGTCGGGATTGGCTTCAATTCCCCGTTGAGACACGAAGAACCCGAGAAGCTTGCCGGAGGGGACTCCAAACACACACTTCTCGGGGTTAATCTTGAGGTTGATCTTGCGCAGATTTGCAAAGGTTTCGTCTAAATCTTGAATCAGAGTCGCCTTGTCCTTGCTCTTGACCACTGTGTCATCCATGTAGGCTTCCACATTTCTGTGTATTTGCGGCTCAAAAGCGTCATTGACTACCCTTGCAAATGTTGAACCAGCATTCTTTAAACCGAAAGGCATTCGTACAAAACAGTATGTGCCACATGGTGTGATGAATGCGGTCTTCTCCTCATCCTCTTCTGCCATGAAGATCTGATGGTATCCTGAGTATGCATCAAGAAATGAAAGCAAATCACATCCGGACGTGGAGTCAACAATCTGGTCGATGCGCGGCAAGGGAAATGGGTCTTTGGGACAAGCTTTATTGACATTGGTAAAGTCGATACAAAGCCTCCATTTCTTGTTCGCCTGCGCACGACTACAGGATTGGCCAACCATGTAGGATGGAGCACTCCTCTGACAAGGCCTGCTGCTTCCAATTTCTTGATTTCTTCTGCGATGAATTCTTGGCGCTCCACTGCTTGTTTCCTGACTTTCTGCTTGACGGGCCGTGCATGAGGACAGATGGCAAGATGGTGCTCGATTACTTTCCTGGGAACACCGGGGATGTCAGACGGTCGCCACGCAAACACGTCAACGTTCGCCCGCAGGAAAGCAACAAGCGCGCTTTCCTATTTAGGGTCGAGAGTGGCACTGATGGTGAAGGTACCACCGGTGCCATCCTCCTTGGCGTACACCTTCTTGGTCTCTGGTGGAGCTGCCATTGTCTTCTTACACTTGCCGGTGGAGCTCGATGGTGCGTCCTCGACGGTAGCGCAGCACTCCGAAGAGGTGCGCTTGCCGGAGTGGGCATCAGAGCTCTTGCCAGACTTGGTCTTCTTCTTCGCCCCGGGAGCTTCAACGGCAAGTGACTTGCGATCTGCTGCGGCTGCTGCTTCCCGGTAGATCTTGTCGGCGCAAATAAGAGCATCCTTCTTGTCGCCAGGGACAGAGATGACACTTATCGGGCCTGGCATCTTCAGCATGTTGTATGCATAGTGAGAGGCTGCCATGAACTTGGCCAGTGCTGGACGGCCGAGTATCCCATTGTAAGGCAATGGAAAGTCGGCAACGTCAAAAGTGACCCTCTCAGTCCTGAAGTTCAACTTGCTGCCAAATGTCACCGGCAACGTGATCTTTCCCTTCGGCTTACTCCTTCCCGGATTGATTCCTTGGAATGTGCCGGTCTCTTCAAGCTCGCTATCAGGGATCTGGAGTTTCTGGAGTACCGCGGAGGAGATCAGGTTCAAGCCGGCCCCGCCGTCAACTAGCATCTTAGTGACCTTGAGGTTGCGGATAGTTGGTGAAACCAACATCGGCAAGCACCCGACCGCAGTTATGCGATCAGGGTGGTCCTCAATATCAAAGATGATAGGCGTGCTGGACCATTTCAGAGGCTTGCGCGACTCGATGGGTGGTTCTGCCGCATTAACTTCCCGCACCCACTGCTTGAGCTGGCGGTGTGAAGTATGCAGAGAAGCACCGCCGTCAACGCACAGGACCTCTGTGGCTTTCTGGAACTCCTGCTCATCGGTCTCGTCATCATCCATATCTTCATCGTCGTCGTCATCTTCATCCTTGTCGCGGCCGCGGGGAGGTCTGTCTCCTTGCCGCTGCTTGGCCTTGGCGCGGCGTCCTCCTCGGCCGGGGCGTTTCTTGCTGGCTCCTCCAGCACTTTCCTGGGCTTTCTCCTTGTCGTGCCGCTTGTATTCAGCCTTTTGCTGCTCAACAAGCTGCTCGACCTTCTTGCAGCTCTGGAGGTCATGGCCCTTGGTGCGGTGGATCTTGCAGTACTGCCTGTTGGTGTCGTCCTGCTTGTCGGCGACCTCCACAGCCTGGTAGTTGGTGCCTGCGGCAATCTCCTTGCCGGAACTACCAACTTTGGCTTTCTTGGCGCCACCTCCGTTGCCAGACTGCTCAACGATTAGCACATCTCTGCCTTTCTTCTTCCTGTTGTTCCGCCACCGGTTTTTCTTTGCCGGGGCGGCCTCCTCACTATTAGCTCCCGCTGCTTCTGTATTCTCTCCGAGGAGTTTCCTCCCTTCCTCAACACGCGCACACTAGTCGGCCAGGGCATACAGCTCACTGACGTCTCTGATCTTGCACATCGCCATCTCCTCCCGCATCCTGCGTTTTCGCACGTTCTGATGGAACGCGCTGATTACCGCGGCAGGGTGGACATCTGGGATGTTGTGCTGTACGCGGCTGAATCTCTGAATGTACTTGCGTAGGGGTTCTCCTTTCTTCTGGGCGAGCAGATGAAGGTCGCTCTCTTGGCCATGAGGCTTGTGGCCGCCTGTAAAGGCGCCGACAAACTGATGGCATAGGTCTGCCTAGGAGGATATGGAGTTGTCCGGCAAGTGCATGAGCCAGGATCTGACATTGGGCTTGAGCACCAGCGGGAAGTAGTTGGCAAGGATCTTGTCGTCCCGCCCCCCAGCAGCTTGCACCGCGATGGTGTAGATGCTGAGGAACTCCGACGGATGCGACTTGCCGTTGTACTTCTCTGGTACGTCTGGCTTGAAATTCTTCGTGCTGGGCCACTGGACTTGCCGCAGCTCTTGAGTGAACGCAGGGCAACCTACCGTGTACGGCAAGTCGTCTGGTTCCCCTGGCGCATGCATGTCGACAAAGGGCCCAGCGCGCTGGTCCGATTGACGCCGCGCTTCTCTTCGGCGCTCGATGCGAGTACGAGCGTCTTCTTGCCGTCGTTCGTGAAGAACTTGGCGCTGATCACGACGAGCTCGTGGATCTGATGATGCAGTGGAGTCGCTGTCGAGGTGGATCTGGCGAGTCGGCGATATTGGCCTTCAGGGCGGAGAGTGCATGGTGGTTGCACCCCCACCAGTTTCGTCGCCATTGGATCGTGCCTGGCGGTCTTGTCGCGGCAGCGATGTACTCGGCTGCTGCAGAGTGTCGCCGTTGGCGAAGCCGATGAGACTCTGAATGGTGGCCCTCCATTCATCGATCTTGTCTGCTGTTGGAGGGTAATCTAGGAGCAGTTGAGCTCGCGCCAAAGCTTCTACTCGAGTGGTGGGCGGCAACGGCGAACGGTGCGAGGAGCGGGATATGCTCGGACTTCTAACTATGTTAGAAGGAGCAGTATCCCGTCCAGGCAACCGTGTCTCGCTCGCGCCAGCATGTTGGCGTGCATGCTGGTCTTGAGCACCCCGAGATCCACCAGCTCAATCTTGGTCCAACAAACGTATGGCACTGCGAATACCATGACGCTGTCGGTCCTGCGCCTCCTGAGATGGGCGCGGTGCATGTACAGACGCCGAGGTCTGCGCAGCCTTGTCCTTGGACCTGGCAGCGTCGTGAGCTCCCTCGTCGATGTCCGTCCTTCCGCCGGCGTCTACTCCACCACCCGTTTGCTCCGGTGGTGGTGGGATTGACGTGGACGGAGCAGCAGCCGCCGAAGTCTTCTTCTTCGGTGGCATGTCGATGAAGAAGATGAAGATCTAGCTCGTGTGAACGCCAGATCAAGTTCACACAATCTCGACACCCCCTACCTGGCGCGCCAAAGATGTCGGGGAAGCTGATCCACGAACACCTATGGGACCGGCGGACCGAGCCCCTTTCGGTTCGGCGGGGGGCGGAGATCGCACGAAGAGCGGATCGAGGCGAAGCACACGAGCAGTTTACCCAGCTTCGGAGCTCTCCGGAGAGATAACACTCCTACTGCTGCATGTCTGAGTGTATTGAGTTCTTGCTCGAGAGCGCTGAATGCTACAGTACACCCTAGCTACTAACGAGACCGAGCGTGAGTGTTTTTTGTCTTCGAATCGAACCTCTTCTACGTTGAGCATGGGCCTCCTTTTATATGCTCAAGGGGTCACCGACAGGTGGCAACGCAGACAAGGGTAAAAATGAAAAAGGAGTTGCAGTTGGTACAACTACCTATACAGTGTATCCTACCTAACCCTGACGGCAGGGGACAAAGGCATTAAATGCCCGTCTGCGTCGCCCAAATAGTGCAAAAAGGGACCGTCAGGGACGCCACCGCTCGCCATGATGGCTATCCTGTCAGCGTCGCTTGCCACCTCGCACCGCTGGCTGCACAGACTCTCGCCACGCGCGCCTGGAAAGGCCGCATGGCGACACGTTGGTGGATGTGCTGGAGCGCGGGTACAGAGTGGTAACTTGTCGCGGCAAGCGCCTTGCCGCGGTCGTTATCTTGTCGCGTCCGGAAGCTTGTTGCTCACCGGGCCTCGTCGGGACGCGTGGTGCATCGCGGAAAGTTCCTTGAGATGCCTTGGTTGGCCTTCCCGGCAAGCTCCTCTTGCCGGGGCCTTGTCTCCTTGGCTTGAATACTTTGTTCTTGAACGGCTCCAAAGGAACCACGGAGGACCTTGGCGGTCGCCCAGCAAGCCTTGCCGCGGGGTGCTGCAACTGCCCGTGCACAAGTTCGGGATACAAGGGTACCCCTACTCTAGTACACCGACAGAATATAATAGAGATATGCATGGTGTGGTTTGGAAACGAGCATGATATACTGTATATGCATTGAACAAGGTTAGACTGATTTGAATTTGAGATGCCGATGGCAGACATCGTTTGGCCACATTGCATCCGTGCATGGACACACTATTCTAATTGGAGATGATGGGTGGCTTTCGCATCACATATCTATATCTATACCCCTATATATATTATATTTATATTTTTTTTATATAGTGTGCGAATAACTCTAATTTTGAAAGATGGTCGTTGGATGAATCCAACCCGACGGTGAAGAGATGGCAAATTCGAGCACTAGTGGCCATTGGATATCATCTAAATTCCACCATATTTTGCCACATGTACAATCTAGAAGACTCCATGGTTGAACTTAAGCATAATGCACAAACCTCAAAACACAAGCACTTCTTCTTTGTTATAGAATCTTCCGTATCATAATTTCCCAAATGTTTTTCTACATGATTTGCCATTATTTGTTTTTTTACTTTATGCTTTACAACGCACAATTGCATGAATCTTAAAATAGATTAGCTTTCTTATAAAAACTAGATGATTTTGAATGAGATGAAGTATAAGAATTAAACGAACATCTACATCATGCATATATGACTCAAAGCTTGCATGCTATAATGTGGTATTTATTCATAATTTGGTTGCCAAATCTCATGCGTGCAATGCACGTGTACCTTACTAGTCTAAATGGTGTTTGTGTGTGTGTGTTGTGTGTGTTAAACACATTGTACGTAGTATCATACATGGTTTAGATTCCAAACATCTAGCTAAATTACATGTACTATGATTTGAATTCAACATAAAATGGATACATATATTTGAATTTGAGATCATACGTACATGTAGTTCATATTTATATAGGAATTTACTACTCCTATATTCATGTCATGTGTTGTGAAGATAATATTTAGATGGTTGTATAACTAACCCGATTACAATACCATTCAAACAGGGAAAATGTAGTCAAATTTAGTCCATATGCTAGACAACATGAATTGTTTTTTTACTTGTGAGGGAAGTGCAAATTGATTTGGTACTATACACGTTATGTTTGTTGTCCTGATTTTTTAAGTTTTTTTGTTGTTGTATTGAATGCATTTCTAGTAATATAGTAAAATGGGACATGGATCTCTCTAGTGATGAGGTACAAATTGTCTTTTTTTGTACACGTTAAGCTTGTTCTCCCGAAATTTCAAGCCGCGCCTTGTTATGCCGAAATTTCAAGCTCGCATATCTGTCTATCGTGCTGCGAAACTCATGCCTCTTCAACCCACGGCTTGTTACCCCGAAATATTTAAGATATATCTTTGTATTGTTGTGCTCCGAAAACTCCCTCCATCTCAACCCGCGCCTTGCTATCCCAAAATTACAACGCATGCGAGAACTCCCACCTCCTGCGAAATCCCGACACGAGAAATGCCCGTGATACCCCTGAACCGAAAGAACTGCCTAGCTCAAATCGGTGGGGGTAATTTTGTAACTTACCCCACATTTTGGACAAGCGCTTCCCTAAGCCATGGTTCCCCCCTCCCATCGCATCTGCCAACCTATTCATACACCGAGGCCGCAAAAACCCATGAAGCCCCACACCCTCCTTGGTCCGCCACCCAGCTGGAGCCCCTTCCCCGATGACGTCGTCCACAACAACACCTCGACGTCCCTCATCCACCGCACCGGATGAGGATCCATCGTCGATCTTGTCGTCTCGCTGGTTCAGCCACCCCGTCCTCCACCTCCAAGGAACTGCCCGATGTTCCCCTCATCTTTCGCACCACCTCCATTCCCACACCATCCTCTTCACCTACACCACCGAAAGAGCAGCATCATCACTGTTTCCTTGGATGAAGCTGAGGCCTAATTGGCGCCACCAAATAGGTTCTACACTAATCGCCGCATTTTCTTCTTGATTCGATCTCACGGTGTTGCCGGCGCTCGGTCCCGAGCCGACATGGCACGGCTCCATTCACGACGGCATCGCCGGCCATTTCCTCCATGGCGTCGCTCCCTCAGCGGAGACGTCCACATCAGTAGGACCTACTACTACTTTGCCTCTTGCTCGCGCTACTGCTCTGCTATTGCTCTCGGTCCCCTGTCGGGTCTGCTCTTGCTCTTGCTCTTGCTCGTGCTGCTGCTCTCGCTCTTGCTCTTGCTTGTGTTGCTACTCTCGCTCTTGCTCTTGCTTGCGCTGCTACTCCGATTTAGCTACACTTCAGTCGACTGAATCGACTTTTGGGTCAGTCGATTTTCAGGGAGTGGGGGGCTCACCGGAGTTAAGCAAGAACCAGCCGTAGCGGGGAGGGGGGCTCGTCGGAGAGGTACCCCACTATCTATCTTAGGCTTTGGGGTGGGTGCAGTGATCGCCGGTGGTGGTGAGGTGGTGGCGTGGGGATCGCCGGAGAAAAAGCTCTGCGGGGGGCAAGAGGGATGGTCGGGGTGGCGGCAGACCGGCGGTGGGGAGTGGTTTTGGGGTGGGCGGGGCGGCGAGGCAGTGCGGAAGCGCCGCCGGCCGGCGGTTTGGTCGGTGGTAGATGGGGGCTTAGGGGGTGGAGGTTGAAGATGAACTGCAGGCCCTTGATTTCATATCCAACGGCTGGAAAATCGACTAACCAGAGATGCAAAAAGTCAGTCGTCTGACGTGTAGCCTCACCCTATCTGTTGTTCTATTCTTGCGCGTGCTGCTGCTACACGAGCAGCAAATACTACTCTCGCTCGAGCCCCTGCAGTTGCTACCCGAGATGCTGCTACATGACCAGCTGCCCCGGCTCTCGCACGCGTTGCTACTCCTGGCGCTGCTACTGCTTTTCTGCTACTAGTGCATTCAGTTTTGACAGTAAAATTCAGTTTCGACAGCAAAATTCAGTTTCGACAGTTAAATTCAGTTTCGATAGTTAAGTTTAAAGATGAGCGGCTGATGTATTTTACATCTAGCACTTTGTGGTTATGTATTTTACCTCATCTATTGGAGATGTTATTAGAATTCCACTCAGGTTAACATTGTCTCTCTTGTCGTGCTTTAGCCTCGCCGTTGTACAACTCATTGGAGCTTCTCCAACAACGAAACCCTCCATCATAGCGGAGCAGTACCCCCGAGCTCCATCTCCAGACGCCTAAGATCTTCTTCCCCTCCTCGAACAGCCAAATCAGCCGGAGCATCCTCACCGACCACCCCAATCACGCTGATATCGACATGGCTTTGCCAAAGAGGTTGTACACTTGTTGCATCTCTTTTTTACTCTACATGTTATATATATTGTCCACTTAGCACACGTAGTAACGTGAAATACGATTAGTTTCTCCTACTATATGACAAGCAATGAGGTACCAGGCAACTTAGCTATCCGTGATGGACTCTCTTAAACGCCATCATTATTTATCTCTGCACGTTTGAGCTGTGCATTTGTAGATGGGCCTGGGAGTTGAGCTAGTAGGGAAGTGGCCTGGGTCCAAAGTAGTAGAAGTAGCACAAAAACATTTTTCGATTGTAGGCTTTTCCCTACTCAAGCCTGCCTACTAGAATCGCCGGTGCTTGAAAGGAAAAGTGAAGGAAAAACATAGGAATTGGAAAGTTTCCTATGGTATTACTATTCATGCATTTGGTTCAAAGGAATGGAGCAAAGGAAAACTGTAGGCTTTGTTCCTTTAGTGTCTCCTTGAAAGAAAAACCGGAGGAATTTTAATCTTCACTTATCCCCCTTTTCAAATTCCTATTCATGAAGCACAAGACTAAGAGATAGTAGCATAATAGCATTATAACCATACATTTTCTTGTGGTTTGACTTAATCTCACCATGCTTCTTTGCATCATGTGATCTTCCAATTCTTGTGAACCAAACTCCCGTATTGGAAGAAATCCTGTGTTTTTAGATTCTCTGTTTTGCATGTGCATTCCTATCCTATTCCTGTGTATTTCCTATCCCTGCATTGTTAGAGTCCTCAAATTCAAACAAGCCCTTACACAATTACTTCTGTTACACATATGTGTCAAAGAAAACCTTGTGCGGTTTGTTCCTCTCCTGTTGTGCTGTGTTCCACCCCATCTCAGCTACTCCAACGACGGAAGGGTTTACCAAAGCATGGATCCGCTCTCCAGACTATCTTTCGCCGCCTCAGATCTTCTTCCCCACCGCCGGCAGCCATGACAACTGCATTACCATCATCAACTGAGCAGATGACCTTGAGGACTACACGGGTCCGCAAGAGAGGTCGCACTCTTTCGTGTCTGCTTACGTTATGCATCGCTTAATATGATGACATGCTACTTTATCATCCTGTTCACCTATTAGACTCCGAGTCGGGTCCAAACTAATGCTAAAACTTGAGTTTTAAATGGTTGTGGGCTACATATTGGGGCAGCAATCAGTACTATCTGTCTACTATCTAGTTAATCTCGGGTGTCTACTGTGAGTTTCATGTTGGGTGGAAACAAACATTAAACGAGCCATTATCTATATTTTTTAACTAAAGCTATTATCTGCCTACTATCATTGGTTTTGGGTCTATCCACAGTTTGCTACCATCACTCTGGATTTGTGCATGCACTCCTTACATAATCTCACTATGTTTTATTCCTATGCATGTCAGTTATTGTACACAATGGAACTTAACATGTAGAGCAAAAGAGACGAGCCTTGCATGGCAATAAAATTTCATGCAGACGTCACTCCATGGTAGGCGCAAAGGCAGCCCCCCTCCACCGATTTTGGATTGTAATCAAGAGGAAGATGGCTGTTCTGAGGGGGATTCAGAAGAAGACCACTCGTATTTACCCCCAGAGGTCTTCGCTCTTACTAGGCATGCTAATGTTGGTATTATCATGCATATGGTGCCTTGCGTTGCTTACTTTATACATCAAATATGACATCTTCTTAGTTTAGACATGCTTTGTGTGAATGCCATTTGTTTAGTTTCTTTATCGTATATGTGAATCATGCAATCCATCTTGTTTATCCAGGCATCATATATGTGAATTTTGCAATGTCACCCTGGTTAGTCAGTCATCTTATATGAGAATTATATCATGCCATCATTTTTTTATTACGTATTAAATTTGTCAACAATTTTAGTACATTCAATTACTCTTCCTGTGCATCAGCCATTCAACACAGTCATGGAAAAATCTAGAGTGGAAACAAGGTCTTCAGAGCAGACAATGCTATCTGATGAAGCGCATGTCCTGCTGGTTACGGATAGCTCCTCAGAGGAGGATTCAGAGACAAATGACTAGTCCTATCCCCCCCCCCCCGAGGTGCATGCTCTAACTTGGCAGGGTTATGTTGCTCATATCCTGCATATGGTGTCTTGCATTGCTATGCCATTTTCTTAGTTTAGACATGCTTTGTGTGAATGCCACCTGTTTAGTGTCTAACTGCCATATATGTGAATTATGCAATGACATCTTGTTGCAAGACATTATATATGTGAATTATGCAATGCCATCTTGTTGTAAGGCATTATATATGTGAATTATGCAATGCCATGCTATTTAGCCAAGCGTCATATATGTGAATTATATCATGCCATCCTTTTTTGTATTTCTCATTGCATTTGTCGACAATGTTTGTATATTCAACTGCTCTTCCTGTGCATTAGCCATTCGAACTGGTGATGGAGAAATCTGGAGTGAAAACAAGGTCTTCAGAGCAGACAATGCTACCTGCTGAAGCAGATATCTTGCTGGTTATAGATAGTTCCTCAATGAGGATTCAGAGGCAGATGACTAGTCCTATTATCCCCCTGAGGTGTATGCTCAAACTTAGCACGGTTATATTACTCATATCATGCATATGTTGTATTGCAATGCTTAGTTTTTACATCATATACACAATATTGAATGCAATCTCCTTAGTTGACACATCATATATGCGATTTCCCTCTGCTCACTTCCTTAGTATATAAATCATATATTTGAATTATATCATGCCATGATGTTTACATAGACAGCATGTATCTGAATTATGGCATGCCAACCCATTTTGTAAAGACATAATATAGTTATATCATCTCATCATGTTTACATAGTCATCTTATTTTGAATTATGTCATTCTATCCGTGAATTATATCATGCCATCATGTTTCCATCGGCGGCATGTTTGTGACTTATGGCATGCCAACCACTTTAATAGACACATCGTATAGTTCTATCATGTCATCATGTTTACATAGGCATCATATTTTGAAGTATGTCCTTCTATCATGTTTAGTTAGCCATCATATATGTGAAATTGTGTCATGCTATCCTGTTTAATTAGCCATCATATATGTGAAATTATGTCATGCTATTATGTTTGGTTAGACAACATAAATGTGAATTATTTCATGCCATGTTTTCTTCCCTACTATCCATTGCACTTGTCTATCTTACAATGTCTGTACATTCAATTACTATTCTTGTTTATCAGCCATTTGAATTGGAGGGGGTGATGGCAGTATCTATGGGGGTAAAAACACGGTCTTCAGAAAAGATCGTGCTACCGGTCGATGCAGATAGAACCACGATTGTACTTGCCCAAGAACCAGCCCCACCACACATAACCCAGACTCATGCAGATTGTACCCCTGCCCAGTTGGATAGAGAACCAGCTACACCCCTTGTAACCCCAACTCTAGCAGATAGTAACCCAGTTCCAATTGACACAGTACCGTCTCCACCATAGAGCACCCAAACACGAGCAGTTAGTAAGGCAACTGCAGTGCCCAAAGCACGAGGACCACCACTCCGAACCCCAAGTGAACGCTTAAATCAGAAGAAGAACTGTTCTCAGGTCTTGTTCCGTAGCTATGGTTCATACTCCTTTGCTCTTGCATCACCGTATTTACTCATACCAACTAATTTCAAATTTGAAGAATGCAATTGAAACTGCAATGGCGCAACAGGTATGTTTTAAACCTGTTTCCTTAATGTGTTTGCTGTTGTAACTTGCTCTATGTTGATTTCAGTTTCAATTGAATAAACAGTTATGTTGTCATGCCATGCACATTACAAGTGTTGTTATTGTTGTGTAGTTTCCCACACTTATATTCTGTGTATGTTGCTTTGTCTTAAATAGATATGATTTGAACTATCTCTATCTTTATTTGGCAACATAAACTAGAATGATATAGACCATACAGTCACCATATTACATAGATATATGTTTGTTTCATGATGTTATCTTGTCCACCTTACTACTGAATTGGTTTACCAAAATGAGTTTCATATGCAACATGGTAAACTTTTGATGTGTCTGTTTATTTCTCTTTTAGAATGCGCATAAAATATTGGAGAAGAGTACCCTATTATGCAATGGTAAAGGAAGTAATGCAGATAAGGTTCAAGATAGTGAGACATCCCTGTTGGTCTCCAAGAAAGCCGATAAAAACTATATTGAAGACACTGAGACAACCACAAAGTCATGTCTTGATGTAGTGTTTGAGTTACTGGCTACTACTGCTGGCACCAGCTCTTCGAACTTGCTGCCTGAATCAGTTTAGCTTCTTGAGTCTCAACTTCAAGTTGAGAGACATAGATCAGATGTTATGCAACAGGAAGCCGAAGGACTGTGGAAGTCCCTACAGAATTCAGATGCATACTTTCTGCTGCAACAGCAAGTGCTGGAGGATTTAAGCGCCAAACAAGAGAAAGTTAATAAGCTTGCTAAGCATCTTGCCAGCATTATGGGTACCCAGGATATTGTTTCTTGAGCTCTTCTGAAGTGGTTTCAGTTATGTACTTGTTTTGCTGCGGCGTTTATTTGCACTGGTCGCCAACTTTTACAACCAGTGTATGTGATATGTTGCTTTGTTCCTTTATTTGCACTGGTGGTGAAATTTGATGCCTAGTGGATGTAGTATGTGTAATAGTTGTGATAGCGTAGTGTAAGTTGCTTGCTCATTTATTTCCTTGTTGTCTTGTTTATTTGTTTGCTTGTAGTCAGTGCAGTTCTTTTCCCGTGGTTTTCTACTGGCCGCAACAACCTATTTTTAAAAACTAGGCCACAATAACCATGGGCTACATATTTACTGTAGTGACCCTGGGTCTCCTACGGGCCGCAGAAACAATGGTCCTTCTATAGGCCATAGAAACAATGGGCCTTCTACGGGCTGTAGAAACAATGGGCCTTCTATGGGTCATAGAAACAATGGGCCTTCTACGGGTCATATCATCAATGGGCCTTCTATGGGTCGTATGATCGATTGGCCAAACATGGGCCAATAACAGACCGCATTATGGGCCGTAAATGGGCTAGAGTTGGAATCGTCCGTTCATGGGCCAACCATAACGGGCCCATGTTAATCGGTCGTATTTGATGACGCTATGAAAACGGCCCAACGGATTAACGGGCCACAAACGGGCTGACTGTAACCACGGGCTGAATTTGTCCCACAAGCAGAAAGGGACAATAACAGGCCGTAAGTAACCGAATGCTGGAAAGGAGCGCAAGAATAAATGGGCCCTGAGAAGGACGAAAGATAACATGGGCTGGAAACGGCCCAATGGAATAATGGGCCGTTAATGGGAATACACTGTTCATTACGGGCCAAATTCACCACGGGCCATTAATGGGCCAAGAGTTACAAAGGGCCTCGTATGGGCCAAATTCGTCATGGGCCATACATGGGCCGGAAGTTAAAACGGGCTGGAATCATATTGGACGGCCCAGATGAAGCTACTGATGGGGTCATGTACCTAGGGTAGGGTCACGGACCTGTTCCAAGTAACTCACCCTAGGACATCCCTAGAAGAGGTCGCCTTCCAGTCGACCAACGAGGACTCACTCGACCAACGAAGACTCACTCGACTGGCCTGAAGGACTCGACCACGAAGACTCACTCGACCACCAGGAGGTCAAGAGGCACTCTGCACCGCAACAGCCTGTAATTAAGTAGACTTTATGATAGTAAATGCACTTTATGTGGGGCGTTACCAGTAACGCCCCAGACTTAACTCACCTTAAACCCTCTCCTGCGTGGGCTGGCTGGGGTCCTGGCGCACTCTATATAAGCCACCCCCCTCCACAGGCAGAAGGGTTCGGCACCTTGTAATCCATACATTCATAATCCACTCGACCGCCTCCGGGCTCCGAGACGTAGGGCTGTTACTTCTTCCGAGAAGGGCCTGAACTCGTACATCCTTTGTGCTTACAACCTCTCCATAGCTAGGACCTTGCCTCTCCATACCTACCCCCACTCTACTGTCAGGCTTAGAACCACGACAGTTGGCGCCCACCTTGGGGCAGGTATTTTAGCGATTTTGTGGAGAAGTTGCGATTCTTCCGAGTATTTTCATCATGGTGTCTGCTGGAGTTTTGATCGAGGGACAAGAGATCCGTCTCGGCACTCTCACCTTCATCGCCGACGACTCCACATGGCTCCAGGAGGCTCCACTCGACGTAGATGCGCTCCCCGTCCGCGGTGCGACACATTTTCGCGCATGTGTCCGCGGCGTTCTGCTGCGGCAACCATCGACCCAGTATCGGTCGGATCTTCCATCTTCCACCCTCCCGGTCTCCCGCCAGCGCAAGCGCTCAGGCCGGTCGAGGCTTCAGCGATGGGTGAGTCACGCGGTGGCTCGCCAGTCGGCCACTACACAAGTTGCGGCAATCGAGCCCAACGAATCTCTCTACGGCTTGTTCGATCAGTCGACTGGGTCCGGAGAGACTGCATCCGAGTGCGGAAGCAGTGATCCAGCGGCGGAAATCTTGATGGTCGACGGGCCCCACAGTCCTCCTGGCTTCGCCCGTGGTGGTGGAGCAGGCGACGGCGGCGACCCTGCACGAGGCTACGAAGAGTACCAGCCCGAGCCACTCGACTCTTTGCAAAGAGAAGAGCTTCGCCGCAGGAACGAGGATCCCCTGCGCGTTCCCATCGCAGGAGAAACCCCCGAGGCTCGTGCCTTGGAGGAGGCGCGTCTGGCCAATTTGGCCGAGCGCACTCGACTGGAGAACCTTCAGCGAGCACTCGACGAGCGCGCGCGGCAACGAGTTCCCGACACCAGTCGACGTCAACTCTTCCCGCCGACTCAGGTATATCGAACCCCAATTCAGAATTTAGCAGCTGCGACCCGTATAGCAGAGTCCATTCAGCCTTCGCAGTCAGAAGCTGGCAGAGGTTTGCTGCAGATCAGGGATCTGCTCCGGGCAGCAGGAGATCAGAATTCAGCCGTGTCTCAGTCGCGCAACAGAATTCACAGTCGATCTGTCACTGTGAATACGGTTCAGTCAGCTCACAGCCCCAGATCGCCTCCGCGGCGCGAAGGGCGTGAGAATCGACGAGATCAATATGGCGACAGACTCGACCGAGAAGATAGGCATCGAGTGCCCTATTCCCCTCCGAGGGGTGGGTCTTACGCTCCTCGGCAGCCAGATGATAGGCGTCAGTACAGTACAGGGCGTAGGGTTCCAGTTGACCCCAGAGAGCCAGGCTTCGACGCGCGATCCATTATCGTGCAAGGATTGGTCGACCGGAACAGAGCCCATCGAGGTGCACTCGACAGAGATGTGCCCACGAGCA
The DNA here is from genome assembly GCF_018294505.1 of Triticum aestivum. Classification (NCBI taxonomy): domain Eukaryota; kingdom Viridiplantae; phylum Streptophyta; class Magnoliopsida; order Poales; family Poaceae; genus Triticum; species Triticum aestivum. The sequence continues at coordinate 445,410,635 of NC_057813.1, forward strand.
GTCGAGTACATGTTTCTGGTCCTGAATGTTTCAGCAGAGCTATCAGAGCCGCCGTTATTCCCCCCAATTTCAGGCTGGCAACAGGAGTCAGCAAGTTCACTGGTGAGTCTAAGCCTGAAACTTGGCTTGAAGACTACCGAGTGGCAGTTCAGATCGGTGGTGGGAACGACGAGGTGGCCATGAAGCATTTGCCCCTCATGTTGGAAGGTTCTGCCAGGGCATGGTTGACTCAATTGCCTCCTAGCAGTATTTACACTTGGGAAGATCTGTCCCGAGTGTTCGTCAGAACGTTCGAAGGGACTTGCAAGCGACCAGCGGGATTGACAGAGTTGCAAGTCTGCGTGCAGAAAACCAATGAGACTCTCAGAGAGTATATTCAGAGGTGGATCACTTTGCACCACACTGTGGAAAATGTCTCTGACCATCAGGCAGTATGCGCCTTCAAAGATGGCGTCAAGAACAGAGAACTGAGTTTGAAATTTGGTCGAACCGGTGACATGACCTTGAGTCGGATGATGGAGATTGCTACCAAGTACGCCAACGGCGAAGAAGAAGACCGACTCCGAAGCGGCAAGCACAAGCCAAGTCAGTCGGAAAAAGGAAATTCCAGTCGGAAACAGAAGCGGAAGGCTGAACCGGCAGCTCCTGGAGAGGCTCTGGCCGTGACTCAAGGAAAGTTTAAGGGGAAACCAAAAGGATCCTGGAACCCCAAGAAGGTGAAGGATAAAGAAGGGAACGACGTGATGGATATGCCGTGCCATATTCACACGAAGAAAGATGAAGAGGGGAATATCATTTACCCAAAGCACACCACTCGCCAATGTCGACTCCTGATCCAGCAGTTTCAGGGAAAACAGTCTAAGGACAAGGAGAAGGAGTCGGACAAAGCCGAAGACAAAGAGGACAGTGAGGGAGGATATCCGCATATCAACTCCACTCTGATGATCTTCGCAGATGTGGAAAGCAGAAGTCGACTGAAAGTGATTAACCGAGAGGTTAATATGGTTGCCCCAGCAAAGGCAAATTATCTGAAGTGGTCTCAAACACCCATCACATTCGACCAATCTAATCACCCGACTCATATTGCCACCCCTGGGAGGCAAGCTCTGGTGGTCGATCCCGTTGTCGAAGGCACTCGACTGACAAAGGTGCTGATGGACGGTGGAAGTGGGCTGAATCTGTTATATGCAGACACGTTGAAAGGTATGGGCATTCCGATGTCCCGACTGAGCACTAGTAGCATGAGCTTCCATGGAGTTATACCAGGGAAGAAGGCCGAGTCACTCGGCCAAATAGCTTTGGACGTAGTGTTTGGCGATTCAAAGCATTTTCGCAAAGAAAAGTTGACGTTTGAGGTCGTGGATTTTCAAAGTGCATATCATGCCATTTTGGGGAGGCCAGCCTATGCACGGTTCATGGCTCGACCATGTTACGTGTACCTCAAATTGAAGATGCCCGGTCCCAAAGGTGTGATCACTGTCACCGGTGACAGGAAAAAGGCAGAGGAGTGCTTTCAGAAGGGCTCCAAAATTGCTGATTCCCAAGTGACAGCGGTCGAATTCGAAGAATACAAGCAAAACGCAGATCCGAGTGACTTGCTGCGGTCCATGAAGCCCGCCACAGAATCTGCATTCCAGTCGTCCGGTGAGACGAAGCCTGTTCACATTCACCCGACCGACCCCGAAGCAGCTCCGACCCGCATCTCCACAACACTCGACCCAAAATAGGAAGAAGCGCTCATCCAGTTCCTCCGTGAGAACTGGGACATTTTTGCATGGAAGCCCGCTGACATGCCAGGTGTTCCCAGGGGACTGGCTGAGCACCGCCTAAGAGTCGACAAGTCTGCAAAGCCAGTCAAAGAACATCTTCGGTGGTCCGCCGTCCAGAAGAGAAAGGCCATTGGTGAAGAAGTGGCTCGACTGTTGGCGGCAGGATTTATCCGAGAGATATTCCACTACGAGTGGCTCGCTAATGTCGTCATGGTTCCTAAGAAGGACAAGTCGCTCCGAATGTGCATTGATTTCAAGCACATCAACCGGGCCTGCCCGAAAGATCACTTTCCTCTCCCTCGCATAGATCAAATTGTTGACTCGACCGCGGGATGCGAGAGGTTGTCTTTTTTAGATGCTTACTCCGGGTACCACCAGATCCGTCTGTATGGGCCCGATGAAGTAAAAACAGCTTTCATCACTCCATTCGGGTGCTTCTGCTATATCACCATGCCATTCGGCCTCAAGAATGCCGGAGCCACATTTATGCGAATGATCCAGAAGTGTCTACTCACTCAAATCAGTCGGAATGTGGAAGCTTATATGGATGATATTGTTGTCAAGTCACGAAAAGGTTCCGACCTGCTCGCTGACCTCGCCGAAACATTTGCCAACCTCAGAAGGTATGATATCAAGCTCAATCCATCAAAGTGCACATTTGGAGTTCCTGGTGGCAAGTTACTCGGTTTTCTCGTTTCCGAACGGGGAATCGACGCTAACCCAGAGAAGATTGGCACTATTCTCCGAATGAAACGCCCTGTGCGAGTGCACGATGTCCAGAAGCTTACTGGATGCTTGGCCGCATTAAGTCGATTCATCTCACGACTCGGTGAAAAGGCACTGCCTCTTTACCGACTGATGAAGAAGGCTGACAAGTTCGAGTGGACTCCGGAAGCTGATGCAGCGTTTGCCGAGCTAAAAGCTCTGCTCTCCACCCAGCCGGTGCTTGCTGCTCCAATCAGCAAAGAGGCTCTGTTGCTCTACATCGCAGCCACAGGACAAGTCGTCAGTACTGTGCTAACGGTCGAGCGGGAAGAAGAAGGAAAAGCTCTCAAAGTTCAGCGCCCAGTGTATTATTTGTCTGAAGTCTTGACTCCATCCAAGCAGAGATATCCTCATTATCAGAAGCTTGTGTATGGAATATACATGACCACAAAGAAGGTTGCTCATTATTTCTCTGACCATTCAATCACAGTCGTCAGCGACGCTCCACTATCAGAGATTTTGCATAACAGAGATGCAACTGGTCGAGTGGCCAAATGGGCGATTGAACTTCTTCCCCTTGATATCAAGTTTGAGGCAAAGAAAGCCATTAAGTCCCAGGCAATAGCAGATTTCCTCGCCGAGTGGATCGAACAGCAGCAGCCGACTGAAGTTCACTCGGAGCATTGGACCATGTTTTTCGATGGTTCTAAGATGTTGAATGGTTCCGGTGCTGGGGTTGTCCTGGTTTCCCCCAGAGGAGATAAGCTCAGATATGTGCTCCAGATTCACTTTGATTCCTCCAACAATGAGGCAAAATATGAGGCCCTCCTGTATGGGTTGCGCATGGCCATTTCACTTGGCGTCCGTCGCCTAATGGTCTATGGCGACTCAGATTTAGTGGTCAATCAGGTGATGAAAGAGTGGGACGTGAGAAGCCCAGCCATGACTGGATACTGTAGTGCAGTGAGGAAGCTGGAGAAAAAGTTCGAGGGGTTGGAGCTCCATCATATACCCCGACTGAAAAATCAAGCAGCTGATGATCTAGCAAAGATAGGTTCCAAGAGAGAAGCCATTCCGAGTGGTGTGTTCTTGGAGCATATACATACTCCGTCAGTCAAAGAAGATCCTTTCACCGAAGAAACTCCGCAGCCCAAGAGTGCCACAGATCCGACTGAAGTTGAAGTCCCAGCGGTGGTCGACTTGATCATGGAGGTTTTGGTAGTCATTCCCGACTGGACGATTCCGTATGTCGCATATATCTTGAGGAAAGAGCTTCCGGAGGATGAGGAAGAGGCTCGACAGATCGTCCGTCGATCTAAGGCCTTTACCGTCATCAAAGGACAATTATACAGAGAGAGCACGACTGGAGTCGGTCAGAAGTGCATAACACCAGAAGAAGGTCGACTCATCCTCAATGATATTCACTCGGGGACCTGTGGTCATCATGCGTCCTCCCGGACCATCGTGGCCAAAGCATACCGAGCCGGATTTTACTGGCCCAAGGCGAATGAGATGGCAAAGGAGATAGTGGATAAGTGCGAGGGATGTCAGTTCTACTCGAATATGTCACACAAACCTGCGTCAGCTTTGAAGACCATCCCACTCGTCTGGCCTTTTGCAGTCTGGGGGCTGGACATGGTCGGCCCTTTGAGAACAGGACGAAGTGGCTTCACGCATGTACTGGTGGCAGTCGACAAGTTCACCAAGTGGATCGAGGCTAAACCAATCAAGAGCCTCGACACCGGTACTGCTGTTAGCTTCATCAGGGAACTAATATTCAGATATGGAGTCCCGCACAACATCATTACGGATAATGGGTCGAACTTTGACTCAGAGGAATTCAGAACCTTCTGCAACTCCCAGGGCACACGGGTCGACTACGCATCAGTCGCCCATCCGCAGTCGAATGGACAAGCAGAGCGAGCTAATGGACTGATTCTCAAGGGACTGAAGCCGCGACTGATGCGTGACCTCAAACACGCGGCTGGAGCTTGGGTCGACGAACTTCCATCTGTACTCTGGGGACTGCGGACCACACCCAATCGGTCGACCGGAAGAACTCCATTCTTCTTGGTCTATGGAGCCGAAGCAGTCTTACCGAGTGATCTTCTCCACAATGCTCCTCGAGTCGAAATCTACAACGAAGCAGAAGCTGAACAAGCGCGGCAGGACGCAGTCGACCTTTTAGAGGAAGAAAGGGAGATGGCTCTGATCCGGTCGACCATCTACCAACAAGATCTGCGCCGTTTCCACGCCCGAAATGTGAGAGGTCGGGCCTTCCAGGAAGGGGATTTGGTTCTCCGAGTGGATCAGCACAAACCACACAAGCTTGCTCCTTCTTGGGAAGGCCCCTTCATCGTCACCAAGGTTCTCCACAACGGGGCGTACCGTCTTTACAACGTAGAGCATAATATCGACGAGCCCCGAGCTTGGAACGCGGAGCTACTCCGCCCATTTTACACTTAAGTTTTATCACTCGGATGAGTTGCAATAAAGTACTTCTGTAATTCATGGGTTTAGAAATAATTGTGTCATCACTTTTTATTTTTGCCCACATAAAAACTCCCCCTCAGTGGGTGGCTTAGCCGCGAATCCGTTTCGCCTAAGTTTGTAAAAATCCTATCGAGTGGTGAGCCAGACTCTCACTCGGAGGCTTAGCTGCGAATCCGTTTCGCCTAAGTTTATCAAAATCCTACCGAGTGATAAGCCAGACTCTCACTCGGAGGCTTAGCTGCGAATCCGTTTCGCCTAAGTTTATCAAAATCCTACCGAGTGGTAAGCCATCCTTCCACTCGGGGGCTTAGCTGCAGTCCAAGGACTCGCCTAAGTTTATCAAAATCCTACCGAGTGAAGAGCGATCCTCTCACTCGGGGGCTTAGCTGCAGTCCAAAGCACTCGCCTAAGTTGTAAAAATCCTACCGAGTGGTAAGCCAGCCTTTCACTCGGGGGCTTAGCTGCAGTCCAAGCACTCGCCTAAGTTGTGAAAATCC
>NC_057813.1:445416108-445475749 GCF_018294505.1 Triticum aestivum
GGCTTAGCTGCAGCCTCGTGCTCGCCTAAGTTACAAAAATCCTACCGAGTGGTAAGCCAGCCTTCCACTCGGAGGCTTAGCTGCAGCCTCGTGCTCGCCTAAGTTACAAAAATCCTACCGAGTGAAGAGCGACCCTCTCACTCGGAGGCTTAGCTGCAGTCCAAGCGCTCGCCTAAAGCACAGGCACCTTGCTTTGAACCTGCAAAAGACATTTTGAGCCGAAGGCAATCATATTCAAGCGCCAAATTCAAGTTTGAATCGATATCTAAAGTAACCGAAAGTGCTCAGGCGTCAAGCCTGTTAAGGTTTGTCGGTTACAATTCCACTCGGCATACCGAGGCAAATTTAAAGTGTCGAGCCAGGAAGAAGTTTTTTACCCCTCCTGTGGAGGGCTGGAAGGTGCAACAAATTCATCAAGGTCAATTCCGTCGGCGATCCGAGTGGCAGCTGCAAGGAAAGTCTCCATAAAGGACCTAAAGTCGTGCTTCTTGGTATTGGCCACCCGAAGGGCCGCCAGCTTCTCCTCTCGTGCATCTTTGCAGTGGACTCGGGCCAGACACAGAGCGACATCTGCACCACACCGAGCCGAGGACTTCTTCCACTCCTGCACTCGACCAGGGATCGCGTTCAAGCGGGCCATCAGCGACTCAACGTCATTCTGAAGTGTCTCCTCAGGCCAGAGCGTCGAGTCGATGCGAGATGTGGCGGCCTTCAGCCTTGCGAGATAGTCCACGACAGCTGCGACACGAGACTCCAGTCGGAAAACATCAATGGCAACTTCGTCGTTCACCGGAGAATTGACGGGGTCAAGGTTCGGCTCCAGTCGGCTGGTTTCCTCTTCAAAGTTTTGAAAAAATTCTGCAAGGGTGATCACTAAGTCAAGGGAATAGTCGAATGGAAGAAGCCACAGTTGGAAATATTTGCCAAACATGGAGGTTTACCTTCAAGCATAAGAAACAGCTTCTTGGCAAGGCCACTCAGGAAAGCCTCCAGTTCAGTCTTCTTCTCAGTCAATTTGCTGACTTGGTCGGTCAAGGCAGCTTTGTCAGTTCTCAGTCGACTGACTTCCTTGTTGGCAATCCCAAGAGCAGTTTTCAGATTGGTATTGTCTTGTTCGAGCTTGGTGACTGAAGCCAACTTCTCGTCAGCAAGCTTGATCTTATCAGCTAGCTCAAGGTCTTTCTTCTGCTGGGCCTCCCTTACCTTACCTACAAGTTACAGCGAGATCAGATGCCGAAACAAGCAAGGGGAAAAGCAGTCGTCAGGGTCTCACCAAACATACCTTCGGTCTCCTCCTTTGCCTTTGTCAGCTTGTCCTGAACCAGCTTCAAGCTCAGCTCGACTTGAGTATGTTTTTGTTCCAGCTCTGAGTAGCGAGCCACGAGATCACAGGAGTTCTGCGAAGAACCAATCGACTAAACGTCAAATGTAACTCACTTCCGAGTGAAAAAGGGAAAAACACAAGTTTCTAAGACTACAGCCGAATACAAGCATTCGACCGTAGTCTCGGGGACTACACCCAGTGGGTGCACTCAGCGTGCCCCCACTAATCCTGTTGAAGACAAAGTTGACCAGTCGACCTCGGAAAAAAAAAACAGTGTGCGAGACGCATTCTCTAAGACTGTGATCAACTGCAAGCAGTCGACCACAGTCTCGGGGACTACACCCAGTAGGTGCACTCAGCGTGCCCCCACTGGTTAGCGAAATCCAGTCGACCAGTCGACTGACAGAAAGATTGACATCATAAAGCCTAAGGCCGACTGCCAGCAGTCGACCTTAGCCTTGGGGACTACACCCAGTGGGTGCACTCAGCGTGCCCCCACCGGTTTGCGAAATCCAGTCGACCAGTCGACTGACAGAAAGATTGACATCATAAAGCCTAAGGCCGACTGCCAGCAGTCGACCTTAGCCTTGGGGACTACACCCAGCGGGTGCACTCAGCGTGCCCCCGCTAACACGGAGTTTATTCGACACACCCAGTGGGTGACTAATATAAATCCCGGAAAAGAAAAGTTTTTGGTAGCATATCCAACAGAACAAACAGCAGTCGACTGACCTGGACATTGCTTTGGAGGGCAGAGCTGGCGTCATAAGCTGCCTGGCTCGCGTCCCGGATGGTCTTCAGCTGCTCCATCATGAGTCCCGCCTGGCGTATTGCCTCCTTCGCTGCACCAGCTTGGTCCTCTGGGACGTGGTGAGTCGTGAAGAGGGAGGGCTGCTGAGCACTCGTCAGTGGTGTCGCGAAGGTCACCGTGTGTCGAGTGGTGTTCTCTTCCTCCACAGTCAGAATTTCAGGCGCTGACACATCCTGAGGCACCTTACTGGCGGACGCTTTTCGACTCCTCCTGTGCTTCAGCGGCTCTTCATCCTCATCATCATCAGGAAGATCGATAACAGTGTTGGGTGGAGCTGCGGAGAAGGGTCAGGATCAGAGATCGCGAGTCAGTCGACTAAGAATGGTATTAAGAACACAGTACCTGGATTCGAAGTTTCTGCATCCTCCATCTCGTGGTCATCGGCCCGGGCCGAGGTCTCAGAAGTAGCAGCACTGCAACTCCAAAGGATCAGTCGACTAACCTCAGTGTCGACCAGAGATAAAGTTCGCACAAGAATAAGAAAATATGAGCAACACAATTACCCTGATATGGTGGGGATGGACACCTTCATCTTCGGCAGGAGCTTGGTCGGCTTCGAGGAGGCCGCCCTGGGCTGCTTCGGCGCCTTTTCAGTCGGCGCCGGAGAGGTGGTCCGAGGGCGCTTGGTCGACTGAGTGGCAGTCGCAACCCCCTTACCACGTTCTGTCGAAGGGTCGTGGACAAGCTTCGACCGCCTTTCTGAGCGCGGTGGAACGACCTCCTCCTCCTCTTCTTCCTCGTCCTCGATGTCATCTTCGTCACCTTCATCATCATCATCGTCATCGTCATCCCCTGCAGCATCCGAGTCCCATTCCTCCTCTTCCTGGCTCTCGCCCCCGCTCGCCTCGCCCCCGCTCGCCTCGCCCCCGCTCGCCTCGCCTTCCTCAGTCGGAGCTTGTGCCCCATTGGGCATCGAGTACAGTTCGGTGAAGGCCTAGCAGATGCCCAAACAAGGATCAGTCGACCAGTCGGCAGGGTTAGCAGAAATGAGTACAACAAGGACACAATGGAAAGAGCAAGTGTACCTTGTTTGGGATGCTGTTGTGGTCGAGTGGAGGAATCCTTCTGGCTCCGCGCGGGTTGTCCCTGTTTCCGGTGACGGCTACCATCCATCTTTCCAGAGTGACATCGTCGACTTCTTCTGGATGGACTCTAGTCTCGTCTTCGGGCCCACAGTACAACCACATGCAGTGGCTCCGGAATTGAAGGGGTTGGATGCGACGCTTGAGGAAGACCTCCAGAAGATCCATGCCCGTCACCCCCTCCCGAACCAACTGCACCACGCGCTCCATCAACATCTTCACGTCGGCTTTCTCCTCCGGAATCAGCTTCAGAGGGGAGGGCTTGTTCACTCGGTCCATGGTAAACGGAGGGAGTCCACTCGACTGCCCTGGCGTCGACTGGACCTGGCAGTAGAACCAAGTCGACTGCCAGCCCCTGACGGACTCGGGAAAGGACATGGGCGGGAAGGTGCTATTGTTCCTCACCTGAATTCCCAGGCCCCCACACATTTGGACGACTCGGGTCTTCTCGTCACCTGGGCTCGCCTTCTTCACGGTCTGAGAGTGACACGTGAAGATACGTTTGAACAAACCCCAGTGCGGTCGACAGCCCAAGAAACCCTCACACATGGACACGAATGCAGCAAGGTAGGCAATGGAGTTTGGGGTAAAGTGGTGGAGCTGTGCTCCAAAGAAATTCAAGAAGCCACGGAAGAAAATGCTTGGCGGCAAGGAAAACCCACGGTCAACATGAGTGGCCAGAAGCACACACTCACCCTCTTCTGGTTGTGGCTGCCACTCCTTCCCCGGCAACCTCGCAGCTCTGTGAGGGATCAAGCCCTCGTTGGCCATGTCGAGGAGGTCCTTCTCCGTGATGGTCGACTGGATCCAGTCTCCTTGGACCCAGCCCTTTGGCAGGCGGGATCTGGACGAGGACCCTCTGCGGCTGGTGGATCTCCCCTTCGCCTTCTCCGATGCCGACGCCTTCTTGGCACGCTCCAGCGCCGCCGTCTTCTCCTTGGCCATGGTCGCCGGTGAGATGCACGAAGGGAAGTGGTGCGGGGGCGAGAGCGAGCGCGCTGAGCAGGGAGGAAGGAAGCAGAGGGAGAGAGGGAGAATGCTGGGGCGCAGCACAGAAATCCTCGCCGGGCACATTTATAAGGTCCCTTCCGAGTGGCTGACATGTGGGCCCGGTCGATCTAATCATATCTGGGAGCAGTTATGAGGACTGGATACGTGGCGAAAAAGGCGGCGCGGAGATCGAGGCGTCTATGCCCCGTCCCATCCGAACGCCGCGGTCTGCCCCGCTTCGCGCGCGCCCCCAAATTTCGCACCCCGCAGAATCCGCGAGCAACAAATTAGTCTGTCAGACGCGGTGTTTCCGGCGATCCGTCGCTCGGAGATCGTCGAAGCTCGAAAGATCACTCGACGCAAAAATAGAATGGATCGAGTCGACCGAAGACAAATTGCTCCCTGTCGACGAAGAGATTCTTTGATCTAGAACAACGCACAACTAGAGCGCAAAGGTTAATCGGAAACGACATCAACTCCTTCTTCACTCGAAGCCTCAATCCATTCGGGGGCTAATGATGGGGTCATGTACCTAGGGTAGGGTCACGGACCTGTTCCAAGTAACTCACCCTAGGACATCCCTAGAAGAGGTCGCCTTCCAGTCGACCAACGAGGACTCACTCGACCAACGAAGACTCACTCGACTGGCCTGAAGGACTCGACCACGAAGACTCACTCGACCACCAGGAGGTCAAGAGGCACTCTGCACCGCAACGGCCTGTAATTAAGTAGACTTTATGATAGTAAAGGCACTTTATGTGGGGCGTTACCAGTAACGCCCCAGACTTAACTCACCTTAAACCCTCTCCTGCGTGGGCTGGCTGGGGTCCTGGCGCACTCTATATAAGCCACCCCCCTCCACAGGCAGAAGGGTTCGGCACCTTGTAATCCATACATTCATAATCCACTCGACCGCCTCCGGGCTCCGAGACGTAGGGCTGTTACTTCTTCCGAGAAGGGCCTGAACTCGTACATCCTTTGTGCTTACAACCTCTCCATAGCTAGGACCTTGCCTCTCCATACCTACCCCCCACTCTACTGTCAGGCTTAGAACCACGACAGCTACTGGGTCTAATTCAGATAAGTCGTAACGGGCCCTGGGTTAGCGGGTTGTAAATGGGCTATATGCGAACAGGCCATTAACAGGCTTTCCTTGGGCTAGCCCGCTACCTTTTGACCAAGTCAAACAGGCCGGCCTTTTCACAGGAATGGGCCTCTGTTGGGCCGTGCCGCATGTCGATGTATCATAGGCGCCTTTGGTCCAATGAGTGGACAATATCTGTCCCAATGGTGAGCCGACACGTGTTTCCTCCAGCCAATGATAATTTTGCACATGGAAAATCCCCATTGGTCGGGTCTGTTAACGGGTTATCGGATCCAAACCGGAACCCGATAGCTTAACAGCGACCTGTTACGGTGGATGCCACGTGTCGGTCACCCTTGATGAAAGCACTTCTATGACACGCGATTTATCTCATGGAAGTGCACACTTCCGTGATGATAATTTTGGTAATGTCATGGAACACTTCTATGATAGCACATGTATGACTATCTTGATTCTGTCATAAAATCGTCATGGATGTACATGCATGACACAAAACGTCACCTACTGTGACAAACACGTATCATCATGGAAGTGTTTTTTTTGTACTGAAGGTAGGGAAATAGCTAAAACGTGTTAGGCATGTTTACTACAACATGCTTAATACATCGGCCGTACAAAACATAGCCATTAATTGCAACTGGTATTGGTAAGATTGAACCGGTGAGTTCATACTTGGTAAGTCCTGAGAGGTAGTTGCTGGGACACTTCATCTTGGCCAGAGCCCACCCAAAGTCGTTGGTGACGGAGGCGACATCTTCCCCCAAGTCGAAGCATGGATTAGTGTCGTCGACATGTGTACCTACAAGAAGCAAGTAAATGTTAGAAGCCAGACTGTAATTGCACAAATGATGTAGAATATTGTAAGACATGAAATGCAGCTAACCTCGACAGCAAACAACAACATCGCCTTTTATGGCCCAGCGTAAGTACATGGAAAGGCATGTTAAGTACAATAGGGTTAGCATCCACCAAAAATAGCAAATAGGCAGCATCTCTAGTATATCTTCATTGCGGAGAGTAGCATGGTAGCAAAGGGACAGATTAAAACATGGATACATTTGTTAATTGCAATAGGCTTAACAGCATCCTAAGTCATGTTTTTTAAGTTTGTAGCCATTGAAATACAACTGTTTAAAAATGGATTCAGCTGTTAATTGCAACAGGCTTAATAGCCATTGAAATCGGTATTGATAAAAATGCAATTGGCAGAGTTAAACATCACAAGGCAGGTGCTGCTAGAGCAGAGAATGGCCCAGTTGTCTATAAAAAGGTAGGGAAAGTAGCTAAAATGTGTTAGGCATGTTTACTACAACATGCTTAATACATCGACCGCACAAACATAGCCATTAATTGCATCTAGTATTGGTAAGATTGAACTGGTGAGTACACACTTGGTAAGTCCTGAGAGGTAGTTGTTGGGGCACTTCATCTTGGCCAGAGCCCGCCCAAAGTCAGCAGCAGCTGAGGCGAGCTGTTCCTACGGGTCGAAGCATGGATCAGTGCCACTGACATGTGTACCTACAGGCAACTAGTAAATGGTAGAAGTTAAACTGCAATTGCACAAATGATGCGAAATACTGTAAGACATGGGATGTAGCTAACCTCGACGGCAAACAACAACATCGGCTATTATGACCCTGCACAAGTACATGGACAGGCATGCTAAGTACAATAGGGTTAGCATACACCAAAACTAGCAAATGGGAAGCATCTCTAGTGATATCCCGAGTCATGTATTGTAAGTTTGTTGCTGGTATTGGTGAAATTGAGATGGACAGTTAATACTTCAACATCACATAGTGCGTAGTACTGAAATAAACAAGGCACGAACATGCTTAATACATCAACCGTATAAAACATAGCCACTACAAGTGGTATTGGTAAGATTTAGCTGGTCAGATCATACATGTGAAGTCCTGGGGGTAGTCACTGGGGCACTTCATCTGGGCTAGAGCATGCACCATGTCAGCGGCGGCGGAGGCGAGGTGTTCCTCCGGGTCAACATGCACAGCGGCCATCGCGCCATGGACCGCCATCAACTCCTCGACCTCCACATGATATGTGGTTGGGCTTGCGCGGTGATGCTCTGGAGGTAGGGGCGGTGGGGATTTGGAGGCATGAGGATGTTTCACAGGCACCATTTAAGCAATCAGGCCTGGGTTGTGATAGAGATCGGTGGGTTACCTGACTAGATCCAAGTAGAACATAGATGTGATTGAAGCTATGGTTGCGACGGTGGCGGTTTGAGCTGCTGGTAAGGGGAGGCGGGGGGGGGGGCATACTGAGGAAATTTGATGGGGTGGGGATGTGGTTGAAATAAATTCTGAAATCGCGCGCCTAATGGAAATTTCGCTACGAAACTTGAAACTTGGGCGGGGGAAACACACAACGCAGACGAAGAGCGTAAAATACTCGTGTGCGAGAAAAGAGAAAATTGGCAGATCCCGTCTCCAAAAAAATGTACACGTGTTGTTGATTTTTTTCGGTCAATGGTACACCTGGTTTATTAGGAAACATCGCACAGGTAACTGACTTGTGGATCATTAACGCAAAAAACGCACATGGGTACGCCATAGAAACCGTGTGTTTTTTGATCTTCTAATGATTAACGCAAAAAATGCACACGGACACACATGCTAATCAACGCTCAAAGCCCTCAAAGGATGGTCTTACCAACATTGTACATTAATACTACAAACTTAAAGTACTACTGCTAATTTGCTCTAAGACTACGGGCAACACACGCATTAACTACTTCTCACATGCTACCATCGGGGCATGCTGGCCAGACGTCGGCGTTCTCCTTCCCGGCCTTGTAGGCGGCAGCCCACCATGCTTCGATCTCCGCCAAGCTGTCCTCACCACGGCGTGCGGCCTCATCTTTCTTGCGGCGGCGGGACTCTCTTTTCTTGTCTGCTTTCTACCTTTTCCGCTCCTTCTATGCGGCTTCGGCTGCCTCTAGATCCACCGTCTATTCGGCCATGGCAGCCTCAAAGTCTGCCCACATAACTATGTGGCCGCCGGCGGCGATGAACTCGATGCAGCGAGATGCGATCGCTTCCTTACCATGTGTGCGGTCGCGGGCGGCGAGGAACGCAGCACGGCGGGATGGCATCGCTTCATTACCAGTTACTGTGCGCCGCGGTGCCATGAACGACGCTTGGAGAGAGCTCTAGGACGGAGGGGCCGGGCAGCCATATAGTGCGGTGGTTTTTAAGAGCTCAATGACAAACGACAAAGGAAATTTGGCTTCCCTCAAAATTTTGCTCATTCATTATCGCACACGGTTCATATCCGTCGCTTCCGAAAACAGTGTGCACTGAGCCTATTGTGTGTTGCGTTATGATTGGCCAGAACCCCGGCCACGCAGATCACGCGTGTGCACCGTAGGATGCGCTGCGATCGAACAGTAATCCACGTCCCTCACATCACACCCTTGCAGTTGTAGCTGGATTAGATTTATATGCACTAAATACCTAGAAAATGCACATAATCCCCTAAATATGGTAAATGAGCCTAAAAATGCCAAATTTGAACACGGTGATTTGCAGGGTGTATGTTCGTCGTAGAAAAAAACTCCAGGGCAAAGAACGAAGAAAATTTGGATTCCCCTTCAATCTTGGTGATTTCCCTCTCGAAAGCATGGAACTTCCTCGGTGATGGTTCGATTTATGAAGGGCGTGCATGATGACATAAGCCAAACCTTCTCAAAATTTTACCAGGGCATGGTGAGGTCATACCATGGCACCATGCGAGGCATCATGTTTATCAAGCATTTGTTTCATTTTTTCTGTAGTTGAAAACCCAATAAAGAAACGTTTGTGGTTGACTATTGCCACACATTTCAATGAAATATCTGTCCATTCCTTGTAAAAGGCATGAGAATTTCCTAAATGGTACGAGCATGGTTTTCCAGGCTGTTCTTGTGTACCCTTTCATGCATCGATTGTTTGAACTTGAATTATGTGCATTAATGCCTGGAAAATTCACATAATCCCCTAAATATGGTAAATGAACCCGGAAAAGTGCCAAATTTGAACACGGTGATTTGCAGGGTGTATGTTCATCATAGAAAAAAACTCATGGACAAAGGATAAAGGAAATTTGGATCCCCTTTCAATCTTGGTGATTTCCCCCTCGAAACCATGAAACTTCCTCGATGATGGTTCGATTTATGAAAGGCGTGCATGACGACATAAGGAAAACATTCTCAAATTTTTACCAGGGCACGGTGTGGCCATACCATGGCACCACCCCAGGCGTCATGTTTTCCAAGCATGTATTTAATTTTTGTATAGTTTTTAACCTAGTAAACGACGCGTTTATGGTTGACTATTGCCACATATTTCCTTGGAAGATCTGCCCATTCGTTGTAAAAGGCATGAGAATGTACTAAATAGCACGAGTATGGTTTTCTAGACCGTTCTTGTGCACCTTTTCATGCACCGATTGTTCAAATTTGAATTATGTGCATTAATAACTAGAAAATGCAAATAATCCCCAAGCTTGTAGCTTTGCATATAAAGACTAAAAATATCATATTCATAAAACATAGCATCCCCAAGCTTTCAGCTTTGCATATCATTAGCATCATGGATATTAAAAGAATTCACACTAACAACATTGCAATCATGCTCATCACTCAAAGATTGTATGCCAAATATTCTATTGCATTCTTCTTCTAACCCTTTGGCGCAATTATCGAAATCCTTATTTTTCTCGAAAGACATTAAAAAGATGAAGCATATGAGGCAACCTCAATTCCATTTTTTTGTACTTTTCTTTTATAGACTAAACTAGTGATAAAACAATAAACTAAAAGATTCGATTGCAAGATCTAAAGATATACCTTCAAGCACTCACCTCCCCGGCAATGGTGCCAGAAAAGAGCTTGATGTCTACTACACAACCTTCTTCTTGTAGACTCGTGTTGGGCCTCCAAGCACAATGTTTTGTAGGACAGTAGCAAATTTCCCTCAAGTGGATGACCTAAGGTTTATCGATCCGTGGGAGGTGTAGGATGAAGATGGTCTCTCTCAAACAACCCTGCAACCAAATAACAAAGAGTCTCTTGTGTCCCCAACACACCCAATACAATGGTAAATTGTATATGTGCGCTAGTTCGGCGAAGAGATGGTGATACAAGTGTAGTATGGATGATAGTTATAGGTTTTTGTAATATGGAAATATAAAAACATCAAGGTAGCAAGCGATAAAAGTGAGCAAAAACGGTATTGCAATGCTTCAGAAAAAGGCCTAGGGTCCATACTTTCACTAGTGCAAGTTCTCTCAACAATGATAACATAATTGGATCATACAAAAATCCATCAACGTGCAACAAAGAATCATTCCAAAGTCACTAATAGCGGAGAATAAACAAAGAGATTATTATAGGGTACGAAACCACCTCAAACTTATTCTTTCTGATTGATCTATTGAGATATTCCTATAAGTGTCACAAACAGCCCTAGAGTTCATAGTAAAATAACACCATATGACGCACATCAATCAAACCCTAATGTCAACTAGATACTCCAATGTCACCACAAGTATCCGTGGGTCAATTATACAATATGCATCAAACAACTTCAGATTCATAATATTCAATCCAACACAAAGAACCTCAAAGAGTCCCTCAAGATTTCTACCGGAGAAACAAGGATGAAAACATGCATCAACCCCTATGCATAGATTACCCCAACGTCACCTCGGGAATCCACGAGTTCAGTGCCAAAACATACATCAAGTGAATCAGTAGAATACCCCATTGTCACCACGGGTATCCCACACAAGACATACATCAAGTGTTCTCAAATCCATAATAGTATTCAATTCGATAATAGTGAAACCTCAAAGCTCAAACTCAATTCATCACAAGATAGAGGGGGAAGAACACCACAAGATCCAACTATAATAAAAAAGCTCGCGGTACATCAAGATTGTGCCAAATCAAGAACACAAGAGAGAGAGAGAGAGAGAGAGAGAGAGAGAGAGAGATCAAACACATAGCTACTGGTACATACCCTCAGCCCCGAGGGTGAACTACTCCCTCCTCCTCACGGAGAGCACTGGGATGATAAAGATGGACACCGGTGATGGTTTCCCCCTCCAGCAGGGGGGCAGAACAGGCTCCCGATTGTTTTTTCATGGCTACAAACGCTTGCGGCGGCGGAACTCCCGATCTAGGTTTATTTCTGGGGGTTTCTATAGTTATAGGAATTTTTGGCATCGAGAACAAGTCAGGGGGTCCATGAGGAGCCCACAAGACCGGAAGGCCCTGGGGGCGCCCCCCTCCACCCTTGTGGATGACTCGGGACTCTTTTGGCCCAACTCTTTTGCTTCAGGGGCTTCTTCTGGTCCATAAAAAATCACCGTAAATTTCAGGTCATTTGTACTCCGTTTGGTATTCCTTTTTTGTAAAACTCAAAAACAAGAAAAAATAGAAACTGGCACTAGGCTCTAAGCTAATAGGTTAGTCCCAAAAATAATATAAAATAGCATATAAATGCATATAAAATATCCAAGATGGATAATATAATAGCATGGAAAAATCAAAAATTATAGATACGTTGGAGACGTATCAAGCATCCCCAAGCTTAATTCCTGCTCGTCCTCGAGTAGGTAAATGATAAAAACATAATTTTTTATGTGGAATGCTACCAAGTTTACAAGTTTGATCAATGATAATTTCAATCACTTTTCTAGCATCATTATATATCATAACGGTAGCTCATATCATAAAGCTTCTCATGATCAAGTAACAATCTATTCACATGTTAAAGCATAGACCATAATCTTTCTTGAAAACTAACAAACTATGTTCTTAGTCATCAAGCAATTGCAATTCATCTTATTTTCAGGAAGGGTCTATCTAAGTGCTTTGATTTAGCAAATCCGACATACTCAACTATCATATAGTCTTCGATGATTGCTACCACTCAAAGCATATTTTTGGAACAAATAGCATCCATCGAACACAAAGAAAGATAGGGGCTTAATGTTTTGCCTCCCAAATTACTTACAATATAGATAATTGTCAACAATAATAATTCATGATCAAATATATTTGAATGGCCACATATGCTTACATCTTTCCCCATCACATGATGCTTGCCAACTAAAGAGTAAATTGGAATGAGAAGGAATACTACTGACTCTTGCATAAAAGTAAAAGATAGGCCCTTCGCAGAGGGAAGCAGGGATTTGCAGAGGTGCCTGAGCATGAAGCTTTTAAAACAGAGATGAAAATAATTTTGAGAGGTATGCTTTCATTATCAACATAACAACCAAGAGTTCCCAATATCTTCCATACTAGATACATTATAGGCGATTCCCAAACAATATGGTAAAGTTTTTACTCCCCCACCACCAACGAGCACATTCCACGGCTGGTCTGAAACAATGGGTACCGTCCAACTATCAACAATCCTGGGGGAGTTTTTTTTAATTATTTGCGATTTCATTTTTGATCTTTTGATCATTGCACTGGGCATCCCAATTACCAGCCATTTTCTTGTGAATGATGAGCGGAGTCCACTCATCGTGAGAATAACCCACCTAGCATGGAAGATATTGACAGCGCCTAGTCACTACATGAGTGATTCAGGCATACAAAACATATTATTATTTGAAGGTTTAGAGTTTGGCACATGCAAATTTACTTGGAACGGCAGGTAAATACCGCATATAGGTAGATATGGTGGACACTCATGGAAGAAACTTGGTTCAAGGGTTTTTGGATGCACAAGTAGTATCTCTACTTAGTACAGAAATTTTGGGTAGCAAAAGATTCTAAAAATAAAGCACCACATGTTGGAGGGTCCATAACAATACAACTTCTATACAAATATACTCAATCATAACTCATTATGTTGTCTTCCTTGTCCAACTTCAACTAATTTGCTCAGGTTTGAAAATAATTAATGGGGCTCACAATCATAGAAGATGTCCAAGATAGTATATTTGTATATGAAATCTCTCTTCCTTCAATATTATTTCATGAATTGTTCAAGTGACCAATACTATGTTTGCTAGCTTTCAATAAATTTACCACATCTACTTCTTATATGTGAAGTCATTACTCCCCATGGTATAAGCATATGAAACATATATAAATTCAGATTTGTGATATTCAATTCATTCAACCATTTACTCATGGGATATAAGTGAAGCACGAGAGTAAATGACAAACTACTCCAAAAAGATAAAAGTGAAGATCAATGAGTAGTCAAATAGTTATTTAGCTATGTGAGGACTCTATCTCATTTAAGTATTTCAGATCTAATGTATTTTATTCAAACATCAAGCAAAAAAAATAAAATTATGTTGCAATAATAGCACATATCATGTGTAGAAGCAAAAACTTAGGCTCAAGCAAAATTGACCGATAGTTGTTGAAGAAGAAAGGTGGGATGCCAACTGGGGCATCCCCAAGCTTAGATGCTTCAGACTTCTTGAAATATTAATTAGGGATGCCTTGGGCATCCCCAATCTTGAGATTTTGTGTCTCCTTAATTCCTCTCATATCACAGTTTCCCTAAATCTTTAAAACTTCATCCACGCAAAACTCAACAAGAACTCGTGAGATAAGTTAGTATAAATCAATGCAAAACCTTATCATTCTCTACTGTAGCAAATCACTAAAATTATTATTTGATATTTCCTACTAAATGCCTCTGCATATTTAATACACTTATCCTCAAATAGAATCATTAAACAAGCAAACATATGCAAACAATGCAAACATAACAGCAATCCGTCTAAACAGAACAGTCTGTTAAGAATGTAAGAGGAATCATACTTTCCTAACTCCAAAAATTCTTAAAAATTACCACCTATAGAAAATTTGTTGTTACTAATTGTGTAAAAATTTCAAGATTTTATCATGTTCTGACTATTCACCAATATTCAAAACATAACAGAAAAAATTATGTTTTCAAAACAGCAACGTATAGACTTGTAAAATAAGCATGGTAAAGGCTATACTTGACCTTTTTATTGAACTAAAAGATAGAAAACATGTCTCTGAATAACATCAAGAAAATATAAACAAAATAAAATGACACTCCAAGCAAAACTCATATCATGTGGTGAATAAAAATATAGCCTCAAGTAATTTTACCGATGGATTGAAGACAAAGGAGAGGATGCCATCCGGGGCATCCCCAAGCTTAGTTGCTCGGGTATTCCTTGAATATTACTTTGGGGTGCCTTGGGAATCCCCAAGCTTAGGCTCTTTCCACTCCTTATTCCGTAGTCCATCGAAACTTTACCCAAAACTTGAAAACTTCACAACACAAAACTCAACAGAAAAAACTCTTATGAGATCCGTTAGTATAAGAAAGAAAATCACCACTTAGGTACTGTTGTGAACTCATTCTAAATTCATATTGGTGTTATATCTACTGTATTCCAACTTATCCATGGTTCATACCCTCTGATAATACTCGTAGATTCATCAAAATAAACAAACAACACATAGAAAACAGAATCTGTTTAGAACAGAACAGTGTGTAGTAATCTGAAACTTTCCATGCCTCTGTAACTCCAAAAATTCTGAAAAATTAGGACAACGTATACAATTTTTATATCAATCATGTGTCAAAATTTCAGATCAAAAGCTCGTTAGTGAATTTTAAAAATTCCTGGACTGGGAGCAAAAGTTTCTGTTTTTGCACAGAATCAAGTTAACTATCATCCACACTATCCAAAAGGCTTTACTTGGCACTTCATTGAAACAAAAGCTATAAAGCATGATTACTAAAGTAGCTTAATCATGTGAACACACGAAAACAGTAGGGGTAAATATTGGGTTGTCTCCCAACAAGCGCTTTTCTTTAATGCCTTTTTAGCTAGGCATGATGATGTCAATGATGCTCACATAAAAGATAAGAATTGAAACATAATGGGAGCATCATGAAGCATATGACTAACACATTTAAGTCTAACCCACTTCCTATGCATAGGGATTTTGTGAGCAAACAATTCATAGGAACAAGAATCAACTAGCATAGGAAGACAAAACAAGCATAACTTCAAAACTTTCAACACATAGAGAGGAAACTTGACATTATTGCAACTCCTACAAGCATATATTCCTACCTCATAATAATTTTTAGTAGCATCATTGTCGGTGTACTAGAGTAGGGGTACCCTAGTATCCCGAACTTGTGCATGGGCAGTTGCAGCACCCCGCGGCAAGGCTTGCCGGACGACCGCCAAGGTCCTCCGTGGTTCCCTTGGAGACATTCAAGAACAAAGTATTCAGGCCAAGGAGACAAGGCCCCAGCAAGAGGAGCTTGCCGGGAAGGCCAACCAAGGCATCTCAAGGAACTTGCCGCGATGCGCCACGCGTCCCGGCAAGGCCTGGTGAGCGACAAGCTTCCGGGCGCGACAAGACAACGACCGCGGCAAGGCGCTTGCCGCGGCAAGTAACCACCCTGTACCCGTGCTCCAGCACATCCACCAACGTGTCGCCCTGGGGCCTTTCCAGGCGCGTGTGGCAAGAGGCTGTGCAGCCAGCGGTGCGCGGTGGCATGCGATGCTGACAAGATCGCCATCGTGGAGAACGGTGGCGTCCCTGACGGTCCTTTTCTACACTATTTGGGCGACACAGACGAGCATTTAATGCCTTTGTCCCCTGCCATCAGGGTTAGGTAGGATACACTGTACAGGTAGTTGTACCAACCGCAACACCTTGCCCTTTTTACCCTTGTCTACGTTGCCACCTGTCGGTGACCCCTTTAGCTTATAAAAGGAGGCCCATGCGCAACGTAGAAGGGGTTCGGGGGTTCGAAGGTTCGGTTCAAGCCGAAGGCAGAAAAACACTCACGCTCGGTCTCGTTAGCAGCTGGAGCGACTGTAGCACTCCGCGCTCCCGAGCAAGAACTAAATACACTCAGACATGCAGCAGTAGGAGTGTTATCTCTCCGGAGAGCTCCGAAGCTGGGTAAACTGCTCGTGTGCTTCGCCTCGATCCGCTCTTCGTGCGATCTCCGCCCCCCACCGAACCGAAAGGGGCACGGTCCGCCGGTCCCATAGGTGTTCGTGGATCAGCTTCCCCGACATCTTTGGCGCGCCAGGTAGGGGGCGTCGAGGTTGTGTGAACCTGATCCGGCGTTCACACGAGCTAGATCTTCATCTTCTTCATCGACATGCCACCGAAGAAGAAGACTTCGGCGGCAGCTGCTCTGTCCACGTCGATCCCACCACCACCGGAGCAAACGGGTGGTGGGGTAGACGCCGGCGGAAGAACGGACATCGACGAGGAAGCTCATGGTGCTGCCAGATCCAAGGATAAGGCCGCGCAGACCTCGGCGTCCGTACATGTACCACGCCCATCTCCGGAGGCGCAGGACCGACAGCGTCATGGTATTCGCAGTACCATACGCTTGTTGGACCAAGATCGAGCTGGTGGATCTCGGGGTGCTTAAGACCAGCATGCACGCCAACATGCTGGCACCAGCGAGGCATGGTCGCCTGGACAGGATACTGCTCCTTCTAACATAGTTAGAAGTCCGAGCATGTCCCGCTCCTTGCACCATTCGCCACTGCTGCCCACCACTCCAGCAGAAGCTTTGGCGCGAGCTCAACTGCTCCTGGATTACCCTCCAACGGAAGACAAGATCGATCAATGGAGGGCCACCATTCAGAGTCTCATCGGCTTCGCCAACGGCGACACTCCGCGGCAGCCGAGTACATCGCTGCCGCGGCAGGACCGCCAGGCACGAGCCGGCGGCGACGAAACTGGGGGGTGCAACCACCATGCACTCTCCACCCCGAAGGCCAAGATCGCCGACTCGCCGGATCCACCTCGACAGCGACTCCACCGCATCATCGGATCCACGAGCTCGTGCGATCAGCGCTAAGTTCTTCATGAACGACAGCAAGAAGACGCTCGTACTCGCATCGAGCGCCGAAGAGAAGTGCGGCGTCAATCAGACTAGCGCGCTGGACCCACTGTCGAGATACATGCGCCAGGGGGACCAGGCGACTTGCCGTACGCGGTAGGTTGCCCTGCGTTCACTCGTGAGCTGCGGCAAGTCCAGTGGCCCAGCACGAAGAATTTCAAGCCAGACGTACCAGAGAAGTACGACGGCAAGTCGCATCCGTCGGAGTTCCTCAGCATCTACACCATTGCGGTGCAAGCTGCTGGGGGGCGACATGATAAGATCCTTGCCAACTACTTCCTGCTGGTGCTCAAGCCCAATGTCAGATCCTGGCTCATGCACTTGCCGGACAACTCCATATCCTCCTGGGCTGACCTGTGCCATCAGTTTGTCGGCGCCTTTACAGGCGGCCACAAGCCTCATGGCCAAGAGAGCGACCTTCATCTGCTCGCCCAGAAGGAAGGAGAGCCCCTGCGCAAGTACATTCAAAGATTCAGCCGCGTATAGCACAACATCCCAGATGTCCACCCTGCCGCGGTAATCAGCGCGTTCCATCAGAACGTGCGAAACCGCAGGATGCGGGAGGAGATGGCGATGTGCAAGATTAGAGATGTCAGTGAGCTGTATGCCCTGGCCGACAAGTGTGCGCGTGCTGAGGAAGGGAGGAAATTCCCCGGGGAGAATATAGGAGCAGGAGGATCTGATAGTGAGGATGCTGCCCCGGCAAAGAAAAACTGGCGGCGGAACAACAGGAAGAAGAAAGGCAAAGAGGTGCTAGTCGTCGAGCAGTCCGGCAAGAAAGCCAAAGCTTGTAGCTCCGGCAAGGAGGTTGCCGCACGCACCAACTGCTAGGCTGTGGCGGTCGCCGACAAGCAGGACGACACCAACAGGCAGTACTGCAAAATCCACCGCACCAAGGGCCATGACCTCCAGAGCTGCAAGAAGGTTGAGCAGCTTGTCGAGCAGCAGAAGGCTGAATACGAGCGGCGCGACAAGGAGAAGGGCCAGGAAGGTGCTGGAGGAGCCGGCAAGGAACGCCCCGGCCGAGGAGGACACCGCGGCAAGGCCAAGCAGCGGCAAGGATGAAGATGACGACGACGATGAAGATATGGATGATGACGAGACTGATGAGCAGGAGTTCCAGAAAACCACAGAGATCCTCTGCGTTGACGGCGGTGCTTTTCTGCATACTTCACACCGCCAGCTCAAGCAGTGGGTGCGGGAAGTCAATGCAGCAGAGCCACCGGTCAAGTCACGTAAGCCTCTGAAATGGTCCAGCACGCCTATCATCTTTGATATTGAGGACCACCCTGATCGCATAACTGCGGTCGGGTGCTTGCCGATGTTGGTTTCACCAACTATCCGCAACCTCAAGGTCACAAAGATGCTAGTTGACGGCGGGGCCGTCTTGAACCTGATCTCCTCTGCGGTACTCCAGAAACTCCAGATCCCTGATAGCGAGCTCGAAGAGACCGGCACATTCCAAGGAATCAATCCGGGAAGGAGCAAGCCGAAGGGAAAGATCACGTTGCCGGTGACATTTGGCAGCGAGTTGAACTTCAAGACTGAGAGGGTCACTTTTGACGTTGCTGACTTTCCATTGCCTTACAATGGAATACTCGGCCGTCCAGCACTCGCCAAATTCATGGCAGCCTCTCACTATGCATACAACATGCTGAAGATGCCAGGCCTGATAAGTGTCATCTCTGTCCCTGGCGACAAGAAGGATGCTCCTATCTGCGCCGACAAGATCTACCGGGAAGCAGCAACCGCAACAGATCACAGATCACTTGCCGTTGAAGCTCCCGGGGGAAAGAAGAAGACCAAGTCCGGCAAGAGTTCTGATGCCCACTCCGGCAAGGGCACCTCTTCAGAGTGCTGCGCTACCGTTGAGGACGCACCATCGAGCTCCACAAGCAAGTGTAAGAAGACAATGGTAGCTCCACCAGAGACCAAGAAGGTGTCCACCAAGGAGGACAGCACTGGTGGTACCTTCACCATCAGTGCCACTCTCGACCCTAAATAGGAAAGCGCGCTCGTTGCTTTCCTGCGGGCGAACGTCGACGTGTTTGCATGGAAACCGTCTGACATCCCTGGTGTTCCCAGGAAAGTAATCGAGCACCATCTTGCCGTCTGTCCTCATGCGCGGCCCGTCAAGCAGAAAGTCAGGAAACAGGCAGTGGAGCGCCAAGAATTCATCGCAGAAGAAATCAAGAAATTGGAAGCAGCAGGCCTTGTCAGAGGAGTGCTCCATCCTACGTGGTTGGCCAATCCTGTAGTCGTGCGCAAGGCAAACGGGAAATGAAGGCTTTGTATCGACTTTACTGATGTTAATAAATCTTGTCCCAAAGACCCATTTCCCTTGCCGCGCATCGACCAGATTGTTGACTCCACGGCCGGATGTGACTTGCTTTCATTTCTTGATGCATACTCAGGATACCATCAGATCTTCATGACAGAAGAGGATGAGGAGAAGACTGCATTCATCACTCCATGTGGCACATATTGTTTCGTACGGATGCCTTTCAGTTTAAAGAATGCTGGTTCGACATTTGCAAGGGTAGTCCATGACTCTTTTGAGCCGCAAATACACATAAACGTGGAAGCCTACATGGATGACATAGTGGTCAAAAGCAAGGACAAGGCAACTCTGATTCAAGATCTAGACGAAACCTTTGCAAATCTGCGCAAGATCAACCTCAAGCTTAACCCCGAGAAGTGTGTGTTTGGAGTCCCTTCCGGCAAGCTTCTCGGGTTCTTCGTGTCTCAGCGGGGAATTGAAGCCAATCCCGACAAGATCAGGGCCATTGAGCAGATTGAAGCACCAAAGTGCGTCAGTGATGTATGAAGACTTGCCGGTTGCGTGGCTGCTCTCAGCAGGTTTATCTCTAGATCTGCAGAGCACGCCTGCCATTTTTCAAAGTTTTGAAAAAGGCAGGTCCAATGAAATGGACTCCGGAAGCGGAGGCTGCGCTGCAGGACTTAAAGAGATACCTGTCCTCCACTCCAACACTTGTCGCACCTAAGCCACAAGAGAAGTTGCTGCTATATATAGCGGCAACCAATCAAGTGGTTAGTGCTGCGTTAGTAGCGGAGAGGGAGGCGGACGATGAGCCGGCAACCGCGGCAAGTGCATCCATCGACAAGCAAGGGACTTCGCTGGCAAGCTCTGGTCTCGACAAAGATGGATCTGCGCAGACGCGTGAGGAGATGCAGAAGAGAATGGTGCAGCGCCCAGTTTACTTTATCAGTTCCCTTCTGTAGGGGGCTAGGTCAAGGTACTCTGGTGTGTAGAAATTGCTTTTCGGCCTTCTCATGGCCTCGAGAAAGCTGCGCCATTACTTCCAAGCACACGAGATCACAGTCGTCACTCGTTTTCCGCTGAAGAGGATACTGCAAAATCCAGAAGCAACAGGCAGGATTGTCGAGTGGGCACTGGAACTGTCGAGCTTTGGCCTCAAGTTTGAGAGCACTTCAACTATCCAAAGCAGAGCATTGGCAGAGTTCATAGCAGAGTGGACGCCGACACCAGATGAAGAAATTCCAGAAATGAGCATCCCCGTCAAGGAAGCGAGCAAAGAGTGGCTGATGTACTTTGATGGTGCCTTCTCGCTGCAAGGCGCCGGTGCTGGCGTGCTACTTGTTGCACCCACCAGAGAGCACCTCAAGTACGTAGTCCAGATGCACTTTCCCAAGGAGCAAGCAACAAACAATACCGCAGAGTATGAAGGTTTGCTTGCCGGTCTCAGGATCGCAGCAGACCTTGGGATCAAGAAGCTCATTGTCAGGGGTGACTCACAGCTTGTTGTCCGCCAAGTGAACAAGAATTATCAGAGTCCGTTGATGGAAGCTTACGTTGATGAAGTGAGGAAGCTAGAAGAGCACTTTGACGGCCTACAGATGGAACATGTTACAGGAGCTCAGAACGACATTGCCGATGGCCTGTCAAAGTGCGCCACACTTAAGTTACCTGTGGAACCAGGGATCTTTGTGCTCAAGCTGACTCAACCATCCGTAACACCATCAACTGGACAGAGCAAGAAGAGGAAGTTGATTTCTGGTGACTATTTTCTGGCAGAGCTCCCCGAAGCCGCCGTCAAGAAGGTCCTCAAGATCAACACCAAAGATGCTGAGGAGCAGTTTGCTCCGACAAGCCCTAGGGTTTGTTCCGTTGAAGCAGACGCTCCCGGCAAGCTTTGCTCCGGCAAGCTTGCCGGGGAACGTCAAGCTCCGGCTGAGCCGCAAGTTCTCGCCATAGAAGCGGATGTACCCGCAGCAGCAGATGTGCCTTTAGTCCTTGTTGTCGAGCTGCAAGCTCCAGCATGGGCACAGCAGATTGTCTGTTTCCTTCAAACAGGAGAACTTCCCGAAGAGCAAGAAGAAGCAGAAAGAGTAGCCCGGCAGTCAAGTATGTATCAGTTTGTTGACAACACACTGTACAGAAGAAGACTCAACGGCGTGAAATTGAAGTGTATTCACCGGGAAGACGGACAAGAGCTGTTGGCAGAGATACATGGAGGCATATGTGGTCACCACATTGGCGCAAGAGCACTTGCCGGCAAAGCGTTCCGGCAAGGTTTCTTTTGGCCGACAGCCCTCCAGGATGCAACTGCACAAGTAACCAAGTGTGAAGCGTGCCAGTTCCATTCCAAGCAGATACACCAGCCATCTCAAGCTCTCCAGACGATCCCTTTATCCTGGCCATGTACGGTCTGGGGGCTCGACATCCTCGGCCCCTTTCCCCGAGCTGTCGGGGGCTTTGAGTACTTATACGTTGCAATCGACAAGTAAACAAAGTGGCCGGAAGTGGAAGCAGTGAGGAAAGTGACAGCACAGTCAGCAGTCAAGTTCTTCAGGTCGATTGTTTGCCGTTTCGGGATCCCTAACAGGATCATCACCGACAACGACACGCAATTCACGAGCCGCACCTTCATGCAGTACGTCCAAGATCTTGGCGCCAAGATCTGCTTCGCTTCTGTTGCTCATCCGAGAAGCAACGGTCAAGCGGAGAGGGCAAATGCTGAAGTGCTGCGCGGGCTCAAGACCAGGACTTTCGACAAGCTGTGCAAGTGCGGAAGGAACTGGATTGAGGAGCTGCCGGTGGTTCTTTGGTCGATCAGAATGACGCCAAATCAAGCCACTGGCCAGACACCTTTCGCTCTAGTCTATGGAGCAGAGGCAGTTCTCCCCACGGAACTCGTATACGGGTCACCTCGAGTGCTCGCTTATGATGAGCTTGAGCAAGAGCAGCTGCGACAAGATGACGTGCTGCTCCTTGAGGAGGACCGTCTTCAGGCTGTTGTACGAGCTGCTCGATACCAGCAAGCTTTGCGCCGCTACCATAGCCGCAAAGTTAATGCCAGAAGTTTCGAGGAAGGCGACCTTGTTCTTCGGCGCGTTCAGTCCGCCAAGAATTCCAACAAGTTGACGCCGAAGTGGGAAGGCCCTTACCGGGTGAAACGAGTCACTAGGCCTGGCGCTGTCTGCCTTGATACCGAAGATGGCGTTCCTGTGAGCAACTCCTGGAACATTGAGCATCTTCGTAAGTTTTACCCGTAGGGCGCGGTTACCGGAACCCGTTCCGGCAACCATCTTTTGTACAAGTCTTGCCGATGTTGCATGTAATCCTTTGTACAAAGCCGGGTGCAGACCCCGCGCATAAGTAAAGCTCATGTGCTCCGCACATCTTGTCAATTTCATGCTTTCTACTCTTTCTTGCATGTGTTATCTGACACTTTGTGCAGCACCTACCCCCGGTAAGCAATAACGAGCCGTAAGGCTCCATATCTTTATTTTCTCTTCTTTCTCTTTCTCAAAGAAAGGAAGGTTCCCTCGCCCACAAGTTTGCCGGTGGGAAAGGAGAAGATGATGGTGTGGACCAAGCGCCGCTCGAGGAGGTTTCGCCTTACCGGGAAGCAAACGACAGAAAAGCTAAGTTGCCAAAGTTTGAGCAATCAGTTTCAAATTT
Organism: Triticum aestivum; assembly: GCF_018294505.1. NCBI lineage: Eukaryota > Viridiplantae > Streptophyta > Magnoliopsida > Poales > Poaceae > Triticum > Triticum aestivum. The sequence goes on from NC_057813.1 coordinate 445,439,277, forward strand.
TTAAGTTATCTTCCTCGAACGATCGTGCTTTGTATGGAAAACCTGTGCGCGGAGGAACCAACTCGTAGCTAGTTGCGCCCTTACTTTGTTTCGAGTCCGCTCAACAATTTAAGAGAGTTGCGACTAGTTGCGACAAGGTTTCTTGTCGGTAGCGGCACCGCCAGCAGGCTGCTGGCGTCCCGCACTCAGCGCTCGTGGTTCAAGGTGCCTGCACCGACAAGCTCCCTAAAAGCGTAGGGCAAAAACATACAAAGGAAGGGATCAAGTAAAGGAAATAACATAGAAATCATTACCCAAGATAGAGTTATATTACAAGATAGCTTGTCGCAGCTCTAACAGATTGTTCTCATGACATGACCAGCAGCGACAAAGAAAAAGAAAATAAGGGCGGCCTAATCTACGCGATCACCCTCAACCCTCTTGATATCGCTCACCTTGTCCACAATGGGTGCGACAAGGGCCTTGAGCACTTCCAGATCAGCATCCGGCGGCAAGGACTTGAGGACGTTAGTGAGGTTGAGGCCTGGGTTGTGGAAGGCCACCTTCACCAACACCTTCTGGAGAGCTCCTGCGCTGATCTTGCGCGACTCGTCGGCCAGCTGCTTTGGGATCTTCTCCCGGAGTCGCTGGAGGGCCGTCGCCACGCCTTTGAAGAACAAGCTGAGCTTGGCGCTGGGTTGGAGGTGCTCGTCGGAGGAGTACCCGAGATCCTCCATCCCCAGCTGCGCCAGCTCCCCGTTGATGGCGGCGACAAGATCCACAAGACCCTCGGTCTAGTGCTCCACAGTCTCCTTGAAAGCGTCGTGGGCGGCAGCAGCATTCGCCAGCAGCACCTCATCGGTCTTGATCTTCTCCTTCAAGGCCACCTCCTGATCCCTGGCGCCGTCCAGCGTCTTGGTCAAGGTGGCCAGCTTCAACTCGAGATCCGCGTTGGAGTCCTTGGCAGCACTAAGCTCTTTGCTTCTCTCGGCGAGAAGACCCTGCAGCTCGCGATGAGCGGCGGCGTCCTTCTCGCGCTTACGCTTGAGCACGGCAAGCTCCTCGCCGCTCGCCTTGAGGTCAGCCTCCAGCTGCGCCACCTTCGTCTCCAGCTCCTTCTTGGCGGCCTCGGCAGCTGCGGCAGCATCCTTCGCTTCCTTGAGAGCCCCGCCAATTGCTTGCTCGCGCGCGGCAAGCTCCTCCTCGTGGCTGTCAAGGTTGACCTTGCGCTGCGCCAACTCACCTTCTTGCACACATAGCTTCTCCGCAGCAAGTCGCTGTTGCTCTTCCACCTCAGCCTTCGCGAGGAGGAAAGCTTTCCGCTCCTCGGCGACTTGCTCCCGCTCCTCTGCCAGAGATCGGAGAGTTTCCTGCCTGAGACCCTGGAGCTCCTCAGCGCGCTTCTCAATGTCCACCCCCGCCCTCGCGACAAGCGCTTCTCGGGATTCCAGCTTGGCTTGTCGGGCGCGGTAAAGCGACAACAGCTTCCGCAGCAGCCGCTCCTCCTCAGGCTCGTCGCTGCTTCTGCTTGGCGCGTCGACCAGCGTCAGCCCAGCGGACGCCAGCACCTCTCCATCCAAGGTTTCTCCTTCGACCGGCGCCCTGGAGCTTGACGCCCAGGGGAGCTTGATGAAGATGCCATCGCCAGCCTTCAAATAGGCGCCGGGCTGGGGCTCTTCGGAGCCTGGCGCTGCAGCATCGGCGGAGGGATCGGCGGTCGGCGCAGCGCCTGGCGCTCCTGCGGCCTCGGGGTCGTCAGTGCGATCGCCGGATCCCTCGCCAGCTTCTGCGGCGGCAGCTTTGGCGGCCTCTTCGCCGGCGGGATCATCAGCGCCGGCTTCTCCTTCGGTGGCAACGGCTTCGTCGTTGTTGCTGCGCGCGTTCTCCTCGTCGGCGACCTCGGTTTCCATTGGCTCCGCGGCAGATGGATCTGACGAATGGCAAAAGGAAAAAAGTCAAGCAAATACTCAAAGAGAAAATCAGAAGAAGAAGAACCCAAGGGAAGTTTTCAAGCAAGAGGATTACCTGTACTAGGATCTGCAGTTGTGGTCTCAACCACCAGAGGATCATTGGTGCCATCCCTTGCCGGAGAACTATCCCTTGCCGGAGAATGCTCTCTTACCGGGGAATCCTCCCTTGGCGGTGTGGTCGAAGCAGATGGCATTTCAGGAGCGGCTTCCGGGCACCCCTGGTGAGGCTGCTCTGCTCCTGCACAAACCAACAGTCAGATATCAGCAAAGAAAGATCACCCATGCGCGCCTGACAGCAAGAAGTAAACTATATACTTACGCTGGGGGCTGCGCTGGGGGCTGCTTTGGGGAATAGTTGCCGGGTCCGGCAAGGTGGTCTCGGACACGCCCTCTGCTGTCATGGTAGGTTCGTCCTTGATGACAATCACCGGGACCTTGGCTCTCTTCGCCGCTCTCTGGGCCAGAGTCCTGAAAAGGAATGAGTTCGGAGTAAAGCAAATCAAAGACAAGACTAAGCAGCAAGAATTGAAGAACTACAAGTACAGCAAATAAACTTACTCTTCTTCTTCCTCGTCGGAGCTGAGCGCGGAAAGATCGAAGTCCGGCTCGCCTCCGGTGCGACGAGGCGGAGGACTAGGTTCCCTTGTCCACTTGACAGGAGCAGTAGCGGTAGACCGGGAAGACCCCGCTCCAGTTGCCGCAGCGGCGTGAGGTGCTCCCGCGGCAACAGTGCTTCCCGCGGTCGAGCGCGTCGCGTGGTGCGGCGGCTGTTGACCCGTCTGCCGCCCCGCTACTTCCCCGGCCTTGCGGAGACGCCTTCTTGGTGGAGCTGGGGGTCCGCTTGTGGCGAACTGGCTGAAGGTGGGGAGGAGGAGGAGCCGATCCTCAACGGGTCGCTCGCGCCCTCGGCGGGCTCGCTCGACTCAGATTCAGGCCCGACAAGCTCTTCCTCACCGACAAGCTCCTCTCGCTCGGCAAGGCTTGCCGCCTCTGCTGCCTCTGCCTCCTCCACGGTGAATCCAAACTCGCCCGCGGCAGCTGCTGCCGCCGCCTCTTCCAGCCTAGTGGTGATGCGCTGCATCTCCGCATCGGTGGTGTCGCGGGTGATGCTCTTCTGTTCATCGGGGCAGACCGGCACTTCTACCAAGCTGTCGAAGAACTCCTGCAGGACGTCGTGTGCAGGCTCTTGCCAAGTTGGGACGATTCCATGCGAATCGCACATCGGCATCATTGCACGGATGCGGTCGAGCAAGGAATTGTTGCACAGCGGAACGACACTTCTCGGCAGCATGAATGGATCTTGAGGATCGCGCTTGAACAGCTCCAGGAGCATCGCATCCACTTCCATGACAGTGAAGTTGAAGTTGAGGCCTGGGCGCAGCCTCATGATATCCGCCGAGTTCTGGAACTCCCAGGCGGGTCTCCTCCTCTCCTGGAGGGGGGCGATGCGACGGCGAAGGAAATCTGCGCCAACGGCGCCTACGGTGAGCCCGGCAAGCCTAAGGCGTAAGATCTGGGTAACGGCAATCTTCAGCCTATCATCTTCCGGGGCCATGTTGCTCCAATCGTTGCCGCGTACTATTGGGGTTTGGCGCCGGGCGGTGAATGGCTGCGGGTTCTCCTCGACGATCCAGCACCAATCTGCTCTCCATGCCTCCCACTTGCTGCGGAGCTCTCCCTCCAGATAGGCTTCCTTCTTGCCGACTCTCGAGATCCAAGCGATTACACCGGCAAGGGGCTCCCCTCTCTCTACTCGGGGCATAAAGAAGTGGCGAAAAAGAGCTACGTTTGGATGGACTCCGACAAAGTTTTCGCAGAGATGTGCGAAAACTGCCATGGTCAGAACGGCGTTGGGGGTGAAGTCAAGGAGGCGGAACCCGTAGGTGTTCATGATATCACAGAAGAATTAAGAGAAGGGCGGGCAAAGCCCGCAGTAGAAGAACAACGCGAAGAAGGGATATCCGCTCGGAGCCAGTCCCGAAGCGGCAGCGGAGAGTACCTTCGTGTGCGGATGTGCTCGCGTCTCCGTCGACCAGAAGAGGTAGCAGTACTCCCTCAGCTCCTTCGCGTCAAGCTGAGGGGGGAAGATGGCCCGCTCCTTTCACAGCGCCACGAGCCGCTGCGCCTCGGCCGATTTCACGCCCTTCCCCTTGTCGGCTTTCAGAGCCATGGCGGAGGTGGCGGGGGAGATCGACGGCGTTGGTGGTCCCGGTGGCAGTGGGGGGCGGAGCGCTGCTCTCTTTCGTCTTTGGGAAGAAGGGGGGAGCGGCGGAGATTTTCGAGAATGGAGTAGCAACCGGCGAGATGGGCGAACTGCCCTGTTTCCCCTGCTTATAAAGAGGGAGGGGGTGGACGTTCCGCCCTTCCGAATAAAGAAACCACCCACGATCTCTCCCACGATGCCGCATTTAACGCGTGCTGTTCGGGGAGGGTGCGGTGGATACAGAGTGAGATACGGCGTAACCCAGGCCGCGCGTGCTCGTGCCCTGTTTTGGGCCTAGCCCAACAGCGCTCGGCACCGTGTGTGACCCAGGCCCGGGGGCTCCTGTCGGTGTACTAGAGTAGGGGTACCCTAGTATCCCGAACTTGTGCACGGGCACTTGCAGCACCCCGTGGCAACGCTTGCCGGGCGACCGCCAAGGTCCTCCGTGGTTCCCTTGGAGCCATTCAAGAACAAAGTATTCAGGCCAAGGAGACAAGGCCCCGGCAAGAGGAGCTTGCCGAGAAGGACAACCAAGGCATCTCAAGGAACTTGCCGCGATGCGCCACGCGTCCCGGCAAGGCCTGGCGAGCGACAAGCTTCCGGGCGCGACAAGACAACGACCGCGGCAAGGCGCTTGCCGCGGCAAGTAACCACCCTGTACCCGTGCTCCAGCACATCCACCAACGTGTCGCCCTGGGGCCTTTCCAGGCGCGCGTGGCAAGAGGCTGTGCAGCCAGCGGTGCGCGGTGGCATGCGACACTGACAAGATCACCATCATGGCGAACGGTGGCGTCCCTGACGGTCCTTTTCTGCACTGTTTGGGCGACACAGACGGGCATTTAATGCCTTTGTCCCCTGCCGTCAGGGTTAGGTAGGATACACTGTACAGGTAGTTGTACCAACCACAACACCTTTCCCTTTTTATCCTTGTCTACGTTGCCACCTGTCGGTGACCCCTTTAGCTTATAAAAGGAGGCCCATGCGCAACGTAGAAGGGGTTCGGGGGTTCAAAGGTTCGGTTCAAGCCGAAGGCAGAAAAACACTCACGCTCGGTCTCGTTAGCAGCTGGAGTGTACTGTAGCACTCCGCGCTCCCGAGCAAGAACTAAATACACTCAGACATGCAGCAGTAGGAGTGTTATCTCTCTGGAGAGCTCCGAAGCTGGGTAAACTGCTCGTGTGCTTCGCCTCGATCCGCTCTTCGTGCGATCTCCGCCCCCCGCCGAACCGAAAGGGGCACGGTCCACCGGTCCCATAGGTGTTCGTGGATCATCTTCCCCGACAATCATGAATGAATGTAACAATATAACTATCACATAAAGCATTATTTTCATGATGCACAAGCATAGAATTTTTATTACTCCCCACATAAGCAAATTTCTTCTCATGAATAGTAGTGGGAGCAAACTCAACAAAATAACTATCATGTGAGGCATAATCCAATTGAAAATTAAAATCAAGATGACAAGTTACATGGTTATCATTATTATTTATAGCATACCTGTCATCACAATAATCATCATAGATAGCAACTTTGTTCTCATAATCAATTGGAACCTCTTCCGAAATAGTGGGTTCATCATGAAATAAAGTCATGACCTCTCCAAATCCGCTTTCATAATTATTGCAATAAGATTCAACACCCTCCAAAATAGTGGGATCATTACTTCCTAAAGTTGGCACTCTTCCAAACCCACTTTCATCAATATAATCATCATAAATAGGAGTCATGCTTTCATCATAATATATTTTCTCATCAAAACTTGGGGGACTAAAAATATCATCTTCATAAAACATAGCATCCCCAAGCTTGTAGCTTTTAATATCATTAGCATCATGGATATTCAAAGAATTCACACTAACAACATTGCAATCATGCTCATCATTCAAATGTTGTATGCCAAACATTCTATTGCATTCTTATTGTAACACTTTGGCACAATTACCGGAATCTTTATTCTCACAAAAGACATTACAAATATGAAGCATATGAGGCAGCCTCAATTGCATTTTTTGTAGTTTTATTTTATAGACTAAACTAGTGATAAAACAAGAAACTAAAAGATTCGATTGCAAGATCTAAAGATATACCTTCAAGCACTCACCTCCACGGCAATGTCGCCAGAAAAGAGCTTGATGTCTACTACGCAACCTTATTCTTGTAGACTCGTGTTGGGCCTCCAATCGTAGAGTTTTGTAGGACAGTAGCAGATTTCCCTCAAGTGGGTGACCTAAGGTTTATCGATCCGTGGGAGGCGTAGGATGAAGATGGCCTCTCTCTCAAACAACCCTGCAACCAAATAACAAAGAGTCCCTTGTGTCCCCAACACACCCAGTACAATGGTAAATTGTATAGGTGCACTAGTTCGGCGAAGAGATGGTGATACAAGTGTAGTATGGATAATAGATATAGGTTTTTGTAATCTGAAAATATAAAAACAGAAAGGTAGCAAGTGGTAAAAGTGAGCGAAAACGGTATTGCAATGCTTCGAAACAAGGCCTAGGGTTCATACTTTCCCTAGTGCAAGTTCTCTCAACAATGATAACATAATTGGATCGTATAACAATCCTTCAACGTGCAACAAAGAGTCACTCCAAAGTCACTAATGGCGGAGAACAAATGAAGAGATTACTGTAGGGTACGATACCACCTCAAAGTTATTCTTTCTGATCAATCTATTGAGCTATTCCTATAAGTGTCACAAATAGCCCTAGAGTTCGTAGTAGATGATGTCTACTACACAACCTTCTTCTGGTAGACATTGTTGGGCCTACAAGTGCACAGGTTTGTAGGACAGTAGCAAATTTCCCTCAAGTGGATGACCTATGGTTTATCAATCCGTGGGAGGCGTAGGATGAAGATGGTCTCTCTCAAACAACCCTGCAACCAAATAACAAAGAGTCTCTTGTGTCCCCAACACACCCAATACAATGGTAAATTGTATAGGTGCACTAGTTCGGCGAAGAGATGGTGATACAAGTGCAATATGGATGGTAGATATAGGTATTTGTAATCTGAAAATGTAAAAACAGCAAGGTAACTAATGATAAAAGTGAGCGTAAACGGTATTGCAATGACAGGAAACAAGGCATAGGGTTCATACTTTCACTAGTGCAAGTTCTCTCAACATTAATAACATGATAGATCATATAACAATCCCTCAACATGCAACAAAGAGTCACTCCAAAGCCACTAATAGCAGAGAACAAACGAAGAGATTATGGTAGGGTACGATACCACCTCAAAGTTATTCTTTCGGATCAATCTATTCAAGAGTTCGTACTAGAATAACACCTTCAGACACAAATCAACCAAAACCCTAATGTCACCTAGATACTCCATTGTCACCTCAAGTATCTGTGGGCATGATTATACGATATGCATCACACAATCTCAGATTCATCCAACCAACACAAAGTACTTCAAAGAGTGCCCCAAAGTTTCTACCGGAGAGTCAAGAAAATGTGTGTCAACCCCTATGCATAGGTTCATGGGCGGAACCCGCAAGTTGGTCACCAAAACATACATCAAGTGGCACGTGATATCCCATTGTCACCACAGATAAACACGGCAAGACATACATCAAGTGTTCTCAAATCAAAGACTCAATCCGATAAGATAACTTCAAGAGGGAAACTCAATTCATCACAAGAGAGTAGAGGGGGAGAAACATCATAAGATCCAACTATAATAACAAAGATCGCGATACATGAAGATCGTGTCATAGAGAGAACACGAGAGAGAGAGAGATCAAACACATAGCTACTGGTACATACCCTCAGCCCCGAGGGTGAACTACTCCCTCCTCGTCATCGATAGCACCGGGATGATGAAGATGGCCATTGGTGATGGGTTCCCCCTCCGTCAGGGTGCCGGAACGGGCTCCCGAGAGGTTTTTGGTGGCTACAGAGGCTTGCGGCGGCGGAACTCCCGATCTATCTTCTCTGTCGATGTTTTTAGGGTACATAGGCTTATATAGGTGAAAGAAGTCGGTCGGGGGAGCCTCGAGGGGCCCACGAGAGGGTAGGGCGCGCCCCCTGTCTCGTGGCTCCCTCGATGATCCCCTGGCTTGCACTCCAAGTCTCCCGGATCATATTCTTCCTAAAAATCACGCTGCCGAAGGTTTCATTCTGTTTGGACTCCATTTGATATTCCTTTTCTTCGAAATACTGAAACAGGCAATAAAAGAGCAATATGGGCTGGGCCTCCGGTTAATAGGTTAGTCCCAAAAGTAATATAAAAGTGTATAATAAAGCATGTAATCATTCAAAACGGATAATAAAATAGCATGAATGCTTCATAAATTATAGATACGTTGGAGACGTATCAGTAGAATAGCACCATATTGCACACATCAATCAAACCCTAATGTCACCTAGATACTCCAATGTCACCACAAGTATCCGTGGGTCAATTATATGATACGCATCAAACAACTTCAGATTAATAATATTCAATCCAACACAAAGAACCTCAAAGAGTGCCCCAAGATAATTTCTACCGGAGAAACAAGGACGAAAACATGCATCATTGTCATGTTGCTTTGCATGATCATGTAGTTGGCATTGTATTTGTGGCAAAGCTACTGTTCATAATTCTTTCATACATGTCACTCTTAATTCATTGCACATCCCGGTATACCACCGGAGGCATTCGCATAGAGTCATATTTTGTTCTAAGTATTGAGTTGTAATTCTTGACTTGTAAGTAAATGAAAGTGTGATGATCTTCAATATTAGAGCATTGTCCCATGTGAGGAAAGCATGATGGAGGCTATGATTCCCCCACAAGTCGGGATGAGAATCCGGACAAAAATAAATAAATAAAGAGGCCATAAAAAGGATAAAGGCCCAAACAAAAAAATGAGAGAAAAAGAGAGAAAGGGCAATGTTGATATCCTTTTCCACACTTATGCTTTAAAGTAGCACCATGATCTTCATGATAGAGAGTATCCTATTTTTTCACTTTCATATACTTGTGGGAATTTTTTATTATAGAACTTGGCTTGTATATTCCAATGATGGGCTTCCTCAAATTGCCCTAGGTCTTCGTGAGCAAGCAAGTTGGATGCACAGCCACTTAGTTTCTTTTTGAGCTTTCATACACTTATAGCTCTAGTGCATCCGTTGCATGGAAATCCCTACTCACTCACATTGATATCTATTGATGGGCATATCCATAGCCCATTGATACGCCTAGTTGATGTGAGACTATCTTCTCCTTTTTTGTCTTCTCCACAACCACCGTATTCTATTCCACCATAGTGCTATATCCATGGCTCACGCTCATATATAGCGTGAAGATTGAAAAAGTTTGAGAACATCAAAAGTATGAAACAATTGCTTGGCTTGTCATTGGGATTGTGCATGATTTAAATATTTTGTGAGATGAAGATAGAGCATAGCCAGACTATATGATTTTGTAGGGATAGCTTTCTTTGGCCATGTTATTTTGAGAAGACATTATTGCTTTGTTAGTATGCTTGAAGTATTACAGTTTTTATGTCAATATTAAACTCTTGTTTTGAATCTTTCGGATCTGAACATTCATGCCAAAATAAAGAAAATTACATGGATAAATATGTTAGGTAGCATTCCACATCAAAAATTCTGTTTTTATCATTTACCTACTCGAGGACAAGCAGGAATTAAGCTTGGGGATGCTTGATATGTCTCCAATGTATCCATCATTTTTTATTGTTCCATGCTATTATATTATCTGTTTTGGATGTTTTATATGCATTAATTTTCTATTTTATATTATTTTTGGGACTAACCTATTAACCGAGAGCGCAGTATCAGTTTCTGTTTTTTTGCCTTTTTTAGAGTTTTGCGGAAAAGGAATACCAAACGGAGTCCAAACAGAATGAAACTTTCACGATGATCTTTCTTGGACCAGAAGTAAACCAGGAGACTTAGAGATGAAGTCAGAGACGCAATGAGGCGGCCACGAGGGTGGAGGGCGCGCCTAGGGGGTAGGGCACGCTCCCTGCCTCGTGGGCCCCACATGGGTCTCCTAATCTAGTTCCTTCGCCTATATATACTCTTATACCCCGAAAACATCGAGGGGAGCCACGAAACCACTTTTCCACCGCCGCAACCTTCTGTACCCGTGAGATCCCATCTAGGGGCCTTTTCTGGCGTCCTACCGAAGGGGGATTCGATCACAGAGGGTTTCTACATCAACACCATTACCCTTCTGATGAAGCGTGAGTAGTTTACCACAAACCTACTGGTTCATAGCTAGTAGCTATATGGCTTCTTCTCTCTCTTTGATTCTCAATACAATGTTCTCCTCGATGTTCTTGGAGATCTATTCGATGTAATATACTTTTGCGATGTGTTTGCCGAGATCCGATGAATTCTGGATTTATGATCAGATTATCTATGAATATTATTTGAGTCTTTTCTGAATTCTTATGTGCATGATTTGATATCTTTGCAAGTCTCTTCGAATTATCGGTTTAGTTAGGCCTACTAGATTGGTTTTTCCTGCAATGGGAGAACTGCTTAGATTTGGGTTCAATCTTGCGGTGTCCTTTCCCAGTGATAGTAGGGGCAGCAAGGCACGTATTGTATTGTTGCCATCGAGGATAAAAAGATGGGGGTTTTCATCATATTTCTTGAGTTAATTCCTCTATATCATGTCATCTTACTTAATGTGTTACTCCGTTCTTTATGAACTTGATACTCTAGATGCATGTTGGATAGCGGTCGATGTGTGGAGTAATAGTAGTAGATGCAGAATCGTTTTGGTCTACTTGACATAGACGTGATGCCTATGTTCATGATCATTGCCTTAGATGTCGTCATAACCTTGCGCTCTTCTATCAGTTGCTCTGCAGTAATTTGTTCACCCACCGTAATATTGTTATCTTGAGAGAAGCCACTGGTGAAACCTATGGCCCCCCGGGTCTCTTTTCCATCATATAAGTTCTCTTTTACATCATACTAGTTTCCAATCTACTATTTTTCAATCTTTTACTTTCCAATCTATAAACCAACTAATACCAAAAATATTTACTTTATCGTTTATCTATCTCTATCAAATCTCACATTTGCAAGTAACCGTGAAGGGATTGACAACCCCTTTATCGCGTTGGGTGCAAGTTGTTGATTGTCTGTGCAGGTATTCGGTGACTTGTGCATTATCTCCTACTTGATTGATACCTTGGTTCTCAAACTGAGGGAAATACTTACTCTACTTTGCTGCATAACCCTTTCCTCTTCAAGGGAAAAACCAACACAAGCTCAAGAGGTAGCATTAGCCAAGTTCTTAAATTTTCATGAAAAGTATTAGTATCGTACATAGTTCATTCAGTTTAAGCATGTGCCCGATGTCTAGAAGGCATTTGCATATTAACTGTCCATATTGCAAATTCACACACGTGTTAACATAAGGAAATGTGTGTGTAACTTACTAATCATTGCACAGGAGTACTCACAGACGCATCGTGTGTGATACCCCTAGCCACCGCGAGTAGCTAGTTTGCATTTTTCAAAGCTTTTTGTACACACAGAATCACACACGAACTAACTGTATTAACCGTCTGTGTTGTAATTTCTCATCGCAAATAGTTCATCCGAGTCGGTTATTTGCCGCATATCACACACATCTTATTTACACGACTCAATTGTGTTCTTTTGGCTCATTGCAAATAGTTCATCCATGTGAACTGTATGCCGCATATCACACACATCTTGTTAAGTTGAACCATTTCTGTTGTGTTCCCTAATCAAAAATAGTTCGTCCGAGTGAATCATACACCATATATAACACACACACCTTGATCTGGCTAACCATTTCGGTTGCACTCCCTAATAGCAAACAGTTCATCAGAGTGAACTATATGTTGTATATCACACATACATTGATATGGATGCATGTTTTTGTTGTTCTGCCTCATCGCAAATAGTTTGAATGGATTAACCATGTGCCCTACATCACACATGCAACTACAATCAGAACCGTGTTTGATGGCTCCGCCACCGCAAACGTTTTGCATCTTTTTTGATGGTTTTTTACATCACCGTTTGCGATTAATGCATCACACACACTTTCATCCAAGGTTCTGTGATCGTAGTGTCGCGTTAGTAGCATCCTGCTGTAGTGGTCGCATCCCCAAACTTTTAAGAAACGATAGCTTAGGTTTATTGCCAAACCATAGTTCATACAATGTCATCTCAACGGATTTAGATGGTGCCGTATATAACGTGAATGCGGTTGTCTCTAGTGCATAACCCCAAAATGATACCAGTAAATCAGTAAGAGGCATCATAGAATGTGCCATATCTAATAAAGTACGGTTATGACATTCGAACACACCATTACACTGTGGTGTTTCAGGTGGCGTGAGTCGCGAAACTATTCCACATTGTTTTAAATGAAGGACAAACTCGTAACTCAAATATTCGCCTCTGCGATCAGATCATAGAAACTTTATTTTCTTCTTATGATGGTTCTCCACTTCACTCTAAAATTCTTTGAACTTTTCAAACGTTTCAGACTTGTTTTTCGTCAACTAGATATACCCATACCTACTCAAATCATGTGTGAGGTAGGAAAATAGTGATACCCGATGCATGCTTTAACACTCATCAGACCGCATACATCGGTATGTATTATTTCCAATAAGTCATTAGCTCGCTCCATTGTTCTAGAGAATGGAGTTTTAGTCATTGTCGGTGTACTAGAATAGGGGTACCCTAGTATCCCGAACTTGTGCATGGGCAGTTGCAGCGCCCCGCGGCAAGGCTTGCCGGGCGACCGCCAAGGTCCTCCACGGTTCCCTTGGAGCCATTCAAGAACAAAGTATTCAAGCCAAGGAGACAAGGCCCTGGCAAGAGGAGCTTGCTGGGAAGGCCAACCAAGGCATTCCAAGGAACTTGCCGCGACGCGCCGCGCGTCCCGGCAAGGCGACAAGGCCCCGGCAAGAGGAGCTTGCCGGGAAGACCAACCAAGGCATCTCAAGGCCTGGTGAGCGACAAGCTTCTGGGCACGACAAGGCAATGACCGCGGCAAGGCGCTTGCCGCGGCAAGTATCCACCCTGTACCCACGCTCCAGCGCATCCACCAACGTGTCGCCCTGGGGCCTTCCCTGGCGCGCGTGGTAGGAGGCTGTGCAGCCAGCGGTGCGAGGTGGCAAGCGGCGCTGACAGAAGTATCCATCGTGGCGAACGGTGGCGTCCCTGACGGTCCTTTCCTGCACTGTTTGGGCGACACAGACGGGCATTTAATGCCTTTGTACCCTACCGTCAGGGTTAGGTAGGATACACTGTGCAGGTGGTTGTACCAACCGCAACCCTTTTTCCACTTTTACCCTTCTCTGCGTTGCCACCTGTCGGTGACCCCTTTAGCGTATAAAAGGAGGCCCCCATGCAACATAGAGGAGGTTCGGCTCATTTCGAAGCCAGAAAAGCACTTAGCTCTCTCGAGCAAGAACACAATACAATCAAACAAGCAGCAGTAGGAGTATTATCTCTCCGGAGAGCTCCGAAGCTGGGTAAACTGCTCGTGTGCTTCGCCTCGATCCGCTCTTCGTGCGATCTCCGCCCCTAGCCGAACTGAAAGGGGCTCGGTCCGCCGGTCCCATAGGTGCTCGTGGATCAGTTTCCCCGACATCTTTGGCGCGCCAGGTAGGGGGCGTCGAGATTGTGTGAACCTGATCCAGCATTCACATGAGCTAGATCTTCAACATCTTCATCGACATGCCACCGAAGAAGAAAACTTCGGCGGCAGCTGCTCCGTCCACGTCGCTTCCACCACCACCGGAGCAAGCGGGTGGTGGGGTGGACGCCGGCGGAAGAATGGACATCGACGAGGAAGCTCATGACGCTGCCAGGTCCAAGGACAAGGTTGCACAGACCTCGGCGTCCGTACATGTCTCGCGCCCATCTCAGGAGGCGCGAGACCGACAACGTCATGGTATTCGCAGTACCATACGTTCGTTGCAACAAGATCGAGCTAGTGGATCTCGTGGTGCTCAAGACCAGCACGCACGCCAACGTGCTGGCACGAGCGAGACACGGTCGCCCGGACGAGATACTGCTCCTTCTAACATAGTTAGAAGTCCGAGCATATCCCGCTCCTCGCACCGTTCACCACTGCCGCCCACCACTCTAGCAGAAGCTTTAGCGCGAGCTCAGCTGCTCCTGGATTACCCTCCAGCGGAAGACAACATCGACCAATGGAGGGCCACCATTCAGAGTCTCATCGGCTTCGCCAACGGTGACACTCCGCGGCAGCCGAGTACATCGCTGCCGCGGCAGGACTGCCAGGCACGAGCCGGTGGCGGCAAAACTGGTGGGGGTGCAACCACCATGCACTCTCCACCCCGAAGGCCAATATCGCCGACTCGTCGGATCCACCTCGACAGTGACTCCACCGTGTCGTCAGATCCACGAGCTCGTCGCGATCAGCGGCAAGTTCTTCACAAACGACAGCAAGAAGACGCTCGTACCCGCATCAAGCACCGAAGAGAAGCGCGACGTCAATCCGACAAGCGCGCTGGGCCCTCTGTTGACATGCATGCGCCAGGGGAACCAAGCGACTTGTCGTACGCGGTAGGTTGCCCTGCGTTCACTCGTGAGCTGCGGCAAGTCCAGTGGCCCAGCACGAAGAATTTCAAGCCAGATGTACCAGAGAAGTACCACGGCAAGTAGCATCCGTCGGAGTTCCTCAGCATATACACCATCGCGGTGCAAGCTGCTGAGGGGCGGGACAACAAGATCCTTGCCAACTACTTCCCACTAGTGCTCAAGCCCAATGTTAGATCCTGGCTCATGCACTTGCCGGACAACTCCATATCCTCCTGGGCTGATCTGTGCCATCAGTTTGTCGGCGCCTTCACAGGCGGCCACAAGCCTCATGGACAAGAGAGCGACCTTCATCTGCTTGCCCAGAAGGAAGGAGAGCCCCTGCGCAAGTACATTCAGAGATTCAGCCGCGTACAGCATAACATCCCAGATGTCCACCCTACCGCGGTGATCAGCGCGTTCCATCAGAACGTGCGAAACCGCAGGATGCGGGAGGAGATGGCGATGTGCAAAATCAGAGACGTCAGTGAACTATATGCCCTACCCGACAAGTGTGCGCGTGCTGAGGAAGGGAGGAAACTCCCCGGAGAGGATACAGGCGCAGGAGGATCTGACAGTGAGGATGCTGCCCCGGCAAAGAAAAACCGGCGGCGGAACAACAGGAAGAAGAAAGGCAAAGATGTGCTAGTCGTTGAGCAGTCCGGCAAGCAAGCCAAGGCTGGAAGCTCCGGCAAGCAGGTTGCCGTAGGCACCACCCATCAGGCTGTAGCGGTCGCCGACAAGTAGGACGGCACCAACAAGCAGTACTGCAAGATCCACCGCACCAAGGGCCATGACCTCCAGAGCTGCAAGAAGGTCGAGCAGCTTGTCGAGCAGCAGAAGGCTGAATACGAGCGGCGCGACAAGGAGAAAGCCCAGGAAGGTGCTGGCGGAGCTGGCAAGAAACGTCCTGGCCGAGGAGGACGCCGCGGCAAGGCCAAGCAGCGGCAAGGAGACAGACCTCCCCGCGGCCGCGACAAGGATGAAGACGACGACGACGATGAAGATATGGATGATGATGAGACCGACGAGCAGGAGTTCCAGAAAGCCACAGAGGTCTTGTGCGTTGACGGCGGTGCTTCTCTGCATACTTCACACTGCCAACTCAAGCAGTGGGTGCGCGAAGTCAATGCGGCAGAACCACCCATCGGGTCACGCAAGCCTCTAAAATGGTCCAGCACGCCTATCATCTTTGATATTGAGGACCACCCTGATCGCATAACTGCGGTCGGGTGCTTGCCGATGTTGGTTTCGCCAACTATCCGCAACCTCAAGGTCACAAGGATGCTAGTTGATGGCGGGGCCGGCTTGAACCTGATCTCCTTCGCAGTACTCCAGAAACTCCAGATCCCTGATAGCGAGCTCGAAGAGACCGGCACATTTCAAGGAATCAATCCGGGAAGGAGCAAGCCGAAGGGAAAGATCACGTTGCCGGTAACATTTGGCAGCGAGTTGAACTTCAGAACTGAGAGGGTCACTTTTGACGTTGCTGATTTTCCATTGCCTTACAACGGGATACTTGGCCGTCCAGCACTCGCCAAGTTCATGGCAGCCTCTCACTATGCATACAATGTACTGAAGATGCCAGGCCCGATAAGTGTCATCTCTGTCCCTGGCGACAAGAAGGATGCCCTTATCTGCGCCGACAAGATCTACCGGGAAGCAGCAACCGCGACAGATCACAGATCACTTGCCGCTGAAGCTCCCGGGGGGAAGAAGAAGACCAAGTCCGGCAAGAGTTCTGATGCCCACTCCGGCAAGCGCACCTCTTCGGAGTGCTGCGCTACCGTCGAGGACGCACCATCGAGCTCCACCGGCAAGTGTAAGAAGGCAATGGTTGCTCCGCTAGAAACCAAGAAGGTGCCCGCCAAGGAGGACGGCACTGGTGGTACCTTCACCATCAGTGCCACTCTCGACCCCAAATAGGAAAGCGCGCTCGTTGCCTTCCTGCGGGCGAATGTCGACGTGTTTGCATGGCAACCGTCTGACATCCCTGGTGTTCCCAGGAAGGTAATTGAGCACCATCTTGCCGTCTGTCCTCATGCTCGGCCCGTCAAGCAGAAAGTCAGGAAACAAGCAGTGGAGCGCCAAGAGTTCATCGCAGAAGAAATCAAGAAGTTGGAAGCAGTAGGCCTTGTCAGAGGAGTGCTCCATCCTACGTGGTTGGCCAATCCTGTAGTCGTGCGCAAGGAAAATGGGAGATGGAGGCTTTGTATCGACTTTACCGATATTAATAAAGCTTGTCCCAAAGACCCATTTACCTTGCCGCGCATTGACCAGATTGTTGACTCCACGGCCGGATGTGACTTGCTTTCATTTCTTGATGCATACTCAGGATACCATCAGATCTTCATGGCAGAAGAGGATGAGGAGAAGACCACATTCATCACCCCATGTGGCACATACTGTTTTGTACGGATGCCTTTCGGTTTGGAGAATGCTGATTCAACATTTGCAAGGGTTGTCCATCACGCTTTTGAGCCACAAATGCACAAAAATGTGGAAGCCTACATGGATGACATAGTGGTCAAAAGCAAGGATAGGGCAACTCTGATCCAAGATTTAGACGAAACCTTTACGAATCTGCGCAAGATCAACCTCAAGCTTAGCCCCGAGAAGTGTGTGTTTGGAGTCCCTTCCGGCAAGCTTCTCTGGTTCTTCGTGTCTCAGCGGGGAATTGAAGCCAACCCCGACAAGATCAGGGCCATTGAGCAGATTGAAGCACCAAAGCGTGTCAAGGATGTACGAAGACTTGCCGATTGCGTAGCTGCTCTCAGCAGGTTTATCTCTAGATCTGTTGAGCGCGCCCTGCCATTTTTCAAAATACTGAAAAAGGCGGGTCCGATGAAATGGACTCCGGAAGCGGAGGTCGCGCTGCAGGACTTGAAGAGATACCTGTCCTCCAGTCCAACACTTGTCGCACCTAAGCCACAAGAAAAGTTGCTGTTATATATAGCGGCAACCAATCAAGTGGTTAGTGCTGCGTTAGTAGCGGAGAGGGAGGCGGACGATGAGCCAACAACCACGGCAAGTGCATCCAGCGACAAGCAAGGGACTTCACCGGCAAGCTCTGGTCCCGACAAGGATGGATCTGCGCAGACGCGTGAGGAGATGCAGAAGAAAATGGTGCAGCGCCCAGTTTACTTTGTCAGTTCCCTTCTGCAGGGGGCTAGGTCAAGGTACTCTGGTGTGCAGAAATTGCTTTTCGGCCTCCTCATGGCCTCGAGAAAGCTGCACCATTACTTCCAAGCACATGAGATCACAGTCGTCACTCGCTTTCCGCTGAAGAGGATATTGCAAAATCCAGAAGCAACAGGCAGGATTGTCGAGTGGGCACTGGAACTGTCAAGCTTTGGCCTCAAGTTTGAAAGCACCTCAACTATCCAAAGTAGAGCATTGGCAGAGTTCATAGCGGAGTGGACGCCAACACCAGATGAAGAAATCCCAGAAACAAGCATCCCCGTCAAAGAAGCAAGCAAAGAGTGGCTGATGTACTTTGATGGTGCCTTCTCGCTGCAAGGCGCCGGTGCCGGCGTGCTACTTGTTGAACCCACCGGAGAGCACCCCAAGTACGTAGTCCAGATGCACTTTCCCAAGGAGCAAGCAACGAACAATACTGCAGAGTATGAAGGATTGCTTGCCGGTCTTAGGATCGCGGCAGACCTTGGGATCAAGAAGCTCATTGTCAGGGGTGACTCACAGCTTGTCGTCCGCCAAGTGAACAAGAATTACCAGAGTCCGTTGATGGAAGATTACGTTGATGAAGTGAGGAAGCTAGAAGAGCACTTTGACGGCCTGCAAATGGAACATGTTCCAAGGGCTCAGAACGACATTGCTGACGGCCTGTCAAAGTGCGCCGCACTTAAGTTACCTGTGGAACCAGGGATCTTTGTGCTCAAGCTGACTCAACCATTCGTAGCGCCATCAATTGGGCAGAGCAAGAAGAGGAAGTTGATTTCTGGTGACTACTTTCCGGCAGAGCTCCCCGAAGCCGCCGCCAACAAGGTCCCCAAGATCAACACCAAGGATGCTGAGGAGCAGTCTGCTCCGGCAAACCTTAGGGTTTGTTGCGTTGAAGTAGACTCTCCTGACAAGTTTTGCTCCGGCAAGCTTGCCGGGGAACATCAAGCTCCGGCTGAGCCGCAGGTTCTCGCCGTAGAAGCGGATGTTCCCGCAGCAGCAGATGTGCCTTTAGTCCTTGTTGTCGAGCCGCAAGCTCCAACCTGGGCACAGCAGATTGTCTGTTTCCTTCAGACAGGAGAACTTCCCGAAGAGCAAGAAGAAGCGGAAAGAGTAGCCCGGCAGTCAAGTATGTACCAGTTTGTTGACAACACACTATATAGAAGAAGACTCAACGGTGTGAAATTGAAGTGTATTCAACAGGAAGAAGGACAAAAGTTGTTGGCAGAGATACATGGAGGCATATGTGGTCACCACATTGGCTCAAGAGCACTTGCCGGCAAAGCATTCCGGCAAGGTTTCTTTTGGCCGACAGCCCTCCAGGATGCAACTGCACAAGTAACCAAGTGTGAAGCGTGCCAGTTCCATTCCAAGCAAATACACCAGCCAGCTCAAGCTCTCGAGACGATCCCTTTATCCTGGCCATTTTCGGTCTGGGGGCTCGACATCCTCGGCCCCTTTCCCCGAGCTGTCGGGGGCTTTGAGTACTTGTACGTTGCAATCGACAAGTTCACAAAGTGGCCGGAAGTGGAAGCGGTGAGGAAGGTGACAGCACAGTCAGCAGTCAAGTTCTTCAGGTCGATTGTTTGCCATTTCGGGATCCCTAACAGGATCATCACCGACAACGGCACGCAATTCACGAGCCGCACCTTCATGCAGTACGTCCAAGATCTTGGCGCCAAGGTCTGCTTCGCTTCTGTTGCTCATCCGAGAAGCAACGGTCAAGCAGAGAGGGCGAAAGCTGAAGTGTTGCGAGGGCTCAAGACCAGAACTTTCGACAGGCTGCGCAAGTGCGGAAAGAACTGGATTGAGGAGCTGCCGGTGGTTCTTTGGTCGATCACGACGACGCCAAATCAAGCCACTGGCCAGACACCTTTCGCTCTAGTCTATGGAGCAGAGGCAGTTCTCCCCACGGAACTCGTATACGGATCACCTCGAGTGCTTGCTTATGATGAGCTTGAGAAAGAGCAGCTGCGACAAGATGACGCACTGCTCCTTGAAGGGGATCGTCTTCAGGCTGCTGTACGAGCTGCTCGATACCAGCAAGCTTTGCACCGCTACCATAGCCGCAAAGTTAATGCCAGAAGTTTCGAGGAAGGCGACCTTGTTCTTCGGCGCGTTCAGTCCGCCAAGAATTCCAACAAGTTGACGCCGAAGTGGGAAGGCCCTTACCGGGTGAAACGAGTCACTAGGCCTGGCGCTGTCCGCCTTGAGACCGAAGATGGCATTCCGGTGAGCAACTCCTGGAAGATTGAGCACCTTCGTAAGTTTTACCCGTAGGGCGCGGTTGCCGGAACCCGTTCCGGCAACCACCTTTTGTACAAGTCTTTTCGATGTTGCATGTAATCCTTTGTACAAGGCCGGGCGCAGACCCCGTGCATAAGTAAAGCTCATGTGCTCCGCACATCTTGTCAATTTCATGCTTTTTACTTTATATCTGCATGCATTATCTGACACTTTGTGCAGCACCTACCCCCGGTAAGCAATAACGAGCCATAAGGCTCCATATCTTTATTTTCTCTTCTTTTTTCCAAAAAGGAAAGTTCCCTCGCACACAAGTTTGCCGGGGGGAAAGGAGAAGATAATGGTATAAACCAAGCGTCGCATAAACCAAGCGTCGCTCGAGGAAGTTTTGCCTTGACGAGAAGCAGACGACAGAAAAGCTAAGTTGCCAAAGCTTGAGCAATTAGTTTTTAAATTTTGAAGTTATTCTCCTCGAACGACCGTACTTTGTATGGAAAACCTGTGCGCAGAGGAACCAACTCGTAGCTAGTTGCGCCCTTACTTTGTTTCGAGTCCGCTCAACAATTTAAGTGAGCTGCGACTAGTTGCGACAAGGTTTCTTGTCGGAAGCGGCACCGCCAGCAGGCTGCTGATGTTCCGCACTCAGCGCTCGCGGCTAAGGTGCCTGCGCCGACAAGTTCCCTAAAAGCGTAGGGCAAAAACATACAAAGGAAGGAATCTAGTAAAGGAAATAACGTAGCAATCGATACCAGAAATAGAGTCATATTACAAGATAGCTTGTCGCAGCTCTAACGAATCGTTCTCATGACATGGCTAGCGGCGACAAGAAAAAGAAAAGAAGGGCGGCCTAATCTACGTGATCGCCCTCAACCCTCTTGATCCCGCTCACCTTGTCCACAATGGGTGCGACAAGGGTCTTGAGCGCTTCCAGATCAGCATCCGGCGGCAAGGTACTGAGGACGTTGGTGAGATTGAGGCCTGGGTTGCGGAAGGCCACCTTCACCAGCACCTTTTGAAGAGCTCCCGCACAGATCTTGCGTGACTCGTCGGCCAGCTGCTTTGGGATCTTCTCTTGGAGTCGCTGGAGGGCCGTCGCCACGCCTTTGAAGAACAGGCTGAGCTTGGCACTGGGTTGGAGATGCTCGTCGGAGGGATACCCGAAGTCCTCCATCCCCAGCTGCGCCAGCTCCCCGTTGATGACTGCGGCAATATTCACCAGACCCTCGGTCCAGTGCTCCACAGTCTCCCTAAATGAGTTCTGGGTAACGACGATACTCGCCAGCAGCACCTCGTCGGCCTTGATCTTCTCCGACAAGGTCACCTCTCGCTCCCTGGCGACGTCCAGCGTCTGAGTCAACGTGGCCAGCTTCAACTCCAGGTCTGCATTGGAATCCTTGGCGGCGCTGAGCTCCTTGCTCCTCTCAGCGAGAAGACCCTGTAGCTCACCGTGAGCGGCAGCGTCCTTCTCGCGCTCGCGCTTGAGCACGGCAAGCTCCTCGCCGCTTGCCTTAAGATCTGCCTCCAGCTGCGCCACCCTCGTCTCCAGTTCCTTCTTGGCGGCCTCAGCAGCTGCGGCGGCGTCCTTTGCTTCCTGGAGGGCCCCGCCTATAGCTTGCTCGCGTGCGGCAAGCTCCTCCTCGTGGCTGTCAAGATTGACCTTGCGCTGCGCCAACTCTCCCTCCTGCGCAGATAGTTTCTCGGCCGCAAGCCGTTGCTTCTCTTCGACCTCAGCCTTCTCGAGGAGGAAGGCTTTCCGCTCCTCGAGAAGTTGCTCCCGCTCCTCCGCCAAGGACCGGAGAGTTTCCTGCCTGAGACCCCGGAGCTCCTCTGCGCGCTTCTCAATATCCACCCCCGCCTTCGCAACAAGCGCCTCTCGAGACGCCAGTTTGGCTTGGCGGGCATGGTAAAGAGATAGCAGCTTCCGCAGCAGCCGCTCCTCCTCAGGCTCGTCGCTGCTGCTGCTTGGCGCGTCGACAAGCACCAGCCCAGCGGAGGCGAGCACCTCTTCGTCAAAGGTTTCTCCTTCGACCGGCGCCCTGGAGCTCGACGCCCAGGGGAGCTTGATGAAGACGCCGTCGCCGGCCTTCAAGTAGGCGCCGGGCTGGGGCTCTTCGGAGCCTGGCGCTGCAGCATCGGCGGAGGGATCGGCGGTCGGCGTAGCGCCTAGCGCTCCTGCGGCCTCGGGGCCATCAGTGCGATCGCCGGATCCCTCGCCAGCTTCTGCGGCGGCAACCTTGGCGGCCTCTTCGCCGGCGGGTTCATCAGCGCCGGCCTCTTCTTCGGTGGCAGCGGCGTCGTCGTTATTGCCGCGCGCGTCCTCCTCGCCGGTGGCCTCGGTCTCCATTGGATCCGCAGCAGGTGGATCTGGCGACCGAAGAAGGGGGAGAAGTCAATCAAATATTCAAAAAAAAAGAAGAAAATCTGAAGAAGAAGAAGAACCCAAGGGAAAGTGTTCGGGCAAAAGGGGCACCTGTGATGGGATCTGCAGTCGTGGTCTCCACTGCCGGAGGATCACTGGCACTGTCCCTTGCCGGAGAGCTGCCCCTTGCCGGAGAGTTCTCCCTTGCCGGGGAACGCTCCCTTGCCGGGGAATCCTCCCTCGGCGGCGTAGTCAAAGCAGATGGCGCTTCGGGACCGGCCTCCGGGCCCTCCTGATGAGGATGCTCTGCTCCTACACCAACCAACAGACAGATATCAGTAGAAGAAGAACACCCATGCGCGCTTGACAGCAAGAAGTAAATTATACACTTACGCTGGGGGCTGCGCTGGGGGCTGCTTTGGGGAGTAGTAGCCGGGTCCGTCAAGGTGGTCTCAGACACGCCCCCTGCTGACACGGTGGGATCATCCTCGATGACAATCACCGAGGCCTTGGCTCTCTTCGCCGCTCTCTGGGCCAGCGTCCTGAAAAGGAATGGATTCAGATCGAAGCAAGTCAGATACAAGACGAAAGCCACAAGATAGCAAGAATTAAAGAACTACGAGGACGGCAGGGGGATCTTACTCTTCTTCTTCGTCATCGGAGCTGAGCGCGGAGAGGTCGAAGTCCGGCTCGCCTCCAGTGCGGAGAGGCGGAGGAGTAGGCTCCCTCGCCCGCTTGGCGGGAGCAGTGGTGGTGGACCGGGAAGACCCCGCTCCAGTTGCCGCAGCGGCGTGAAGCGCTCCCGCGGCAACGGTGCTTGCCGCGGTAGAACGTGTCGCGCGGCTCGGCGGCTGTTGACCCATCTACCGCCTAGCTGCATCTAAGGCCTTGCAGAGACGCCTTCTTGGCGGGGCCGGGGGCTCCGCCTGCGGCAAGCTGTCTGAAGGTTCGGGCTCTTCCTCGCCGGGCTCGCTTGGCTCAGCTTCAGGGCCAGCAAGATCTTCCTCGCCGGCGAACTCCTCGCGCTCGGCAAGACTTGCTGCCTCTGCTGCCTCCGCCTCCTCCAAGGTGAACCCAAACTCGCCCGCGGCAACTGCTGCCGCAGCCTCTTCCGCCCTAGTGGCGATGCGCTGCAGCTCCGCGTCGGTAGTGTTGCGGGTGAGGCTCTTCTGTTCATCAGCGCGGACCGGCACTTCTACCAAGTCGTCGAAGAACGCCTGCACGACGTCATCCACAGGTTCTTGCCAAGTTGGGGTGATTCCGTGCGAGTCACACAATGGCATCATCGCGCGGATGCGGTCAAGTGAAGAATTCTTGCACAGCGGAACGACATTCTGCGGCAACATAAATGGGTGCTGAGGGTCGCGCTTGAACAGCTCCAGGAGCATCGCATCCAGCTCCAGGACGGTGAAGTTGAAGTTGAGGCCCGGGCGCAACCTCATGATATCCGCCGAGTTCTTAAACTCCCAGGCGGGTCTCCCCCTCTCCTTCAGAGGGGCGATGCGGCGACGAAGGAAATCTGCGCCAACGGCACCTACAGTGAGCCCGGCAAGCCTGAGGCGAAGGATGCGGGTGACGGCAATCTTCAGCCTGTCATCTTCCCGGGCCACATTGCTCCAATCATTGCCGCGTACTATTGGGGCTTGGCGCACAGCAGTGAATGGCTGCGGGTTCTCCTCGACGATCCAGCAACACTCTGCTCTCCACTCCTCCCACTTGCTGTGGAGCTCACCCTCCAGATATGCTTCCTTCTTGGCGACTCTCGAGATCCAGGCGATCCCGCCGGCAAGAGGCTCTCCTCTCTCAACCCGAGGCATGAAGAAGTGGCGAAAAAGGACCACGTTTGGGTGGACTTCGACAAAGTTTTTGCACAGATGTGCGAAAACTGCCATGGTCAGAACGGCGTTGGGGGTGAAATCAAGGAGGCGGAACCCGTAGGTGTTCATGATGTCGCAAAAGAATTCAGAGAAAGGCGGGCAGAGCCCGCAGTAGAAGAACAACGCGAAAAAGGGATAACCGTTCGGAGCCAGTCTCGAAGTGGTGGCCGGGAGTACTCTCGTGCGCGGATGCGCTCGCGTCTCCGTCGACCAGAAGAGGTAGAAGTACTCCCTCAGCTCCTTCGCGCCGAGCTGAGGGGAGAAGAGGGCCCGCTCCTTCTGCAGCGCCGCAAGCCGCTGCGCCTTGGCCGACTTCACGCCCTTCCCCTTGTCAGCTTTTGGAGCCATGGCGGAGGTGGTGGGGGAGATCAGCGGCGTTGGTGGCGCCGGTGGCAATGGGGGGCGGAGCGCTGCTTTCTTTCGGCCTTGAGAAGAAGGGGGGAGCGGCGGAGATTTTGGAGAATGGAGTAACAACCGGCGAAGTGGGGAAACTGCCCCTGTTTCCCCTGCTTATAAAGAGGGAGGGGGCGGACGTTTCGCCCTTCCGAATAAAGAAACCACCCACGATCTCTCCCATGATGCCGCATTCAGCGCGTGCCGTTGGGGGAAGGCACGGTGGATACGGAGTAAGATTCGGTGTTACCAGGGCCACGCGTGCCCGTGCCCTGTTTTGGGCCTGGCCCAACAGCGCTCGGCACCGTGTGTGGCCCAGGCCCGGGGGCTCCTGTCGGTGTACTAGAATTGGGGTACCCTAGTATCCCGAACTTGTGCACGGGCAGTTGCAGCGCCCCGCGGCAAGGCTTGCCGGGCGACCGCCAAGGTCCTCCACGGTTCTCTTGGAGCCATTCAAGAACAAAGTATTCAAGCCAAGGAGACAAGGCCCCGGCAAGAGGAGCTTGCCGGGAAGGCCAACCAAGGCATTCCAAGGAACTTGCTGCGACGCGCCGCGCGTCCCGGCAAGGCGACAAGGCCCCGGCAAGAGGAGCTTGCCGGGAAGACCAACCAAGGCATCTCAAGGCCTGGTGAGCGACAAGCTTCTGGGCATGACAAGGAAACGACCGCGGCAAGGCGCTTGCCACGGCAAGTATCCACCCTGTACCCACACTCCAGCGCATCCACCAACGTGTCGCCCTGGGGCCTTCCCTGGCGCGCGTGGCAGGAGGCTGTGCAGCCAACGGTGCGAGGTGGCAAGCGGCGCTGACAGAAGTAGCCATCGTGGCGAACGGTGGCGTCCCTGACGGTCGTTTCCTGCACTGTTTGGGCGACACAGACGGGCATTTAATGCCTTTGTCCCCTGCCGTCAGGGTTAGGTAGGATACACTGTGCAGGTGGTTGTACCAACCGCAACCCTTTTTCCACTTTTACCCTTCTCTGTGTTGCCACATGTCGGTGACCCCTTTAGCGTATAAAAGGAGGCCCCCGTGCAACGTAGAGGGGGTTCGGCTCATTTCGAAGCCAGAAAAGCACTTAGCTCTCTCGAGCAAGAACACAATACAGGTGCTTGTGGATCAGTTTCCCCGACAGTCATCTTGCCCATGAGGCATGGTTCGCAAGTATCAAATGATTCATAATCAAGTGATTCCAAAAGTCCATCCGCATGGAAGATGAGTGTCGATGTGCGCCTCCATGCGGATGGACTTTTGGAATCACTGTAGAGGAAGTGAGCTAACTTCTTGCATCACTGGGCTAACTGCAGTGACAGCCATCGGCCGATTTTGTTGTGAATCGAGTGAAGGGAGGAGGGGTCCGACGGGTCTGCGTTTCTCGTGCTCCTCCATGGCCTCCTGCGCAGCCTTTGCTATCCACCGCCAGATCAACCACGTGTGCCTCTCGCCGCGGCTCTGCTAGCCGACCTTGGCCTCCTTGGCGCATGAGAGAGTGGGAGGCCATGGATCCCCGGCCATTCCTCAGTGCACGTTGCTGCTGCCTGGTTCCCATAGCCACGCTCCCATGGTCAATCTCGGGCGTGAGAGACATTAGTTAAGTTTGCATTTTTTGCAGTTACATATGAAACATCTAGCAGTTAGCTTGTGTGATGTACTCCCTCCGTTCTGAATTACTTGTCTTGGATTTGTCTAGATACGGATGTATCTAGACTCATTTTAGTGCTAGATACATCCGTATCTAGACAAATCTAAGACAAGTAATTCGGAACGGAGGGAGTACATCATTTGACTTCTCCTTATTGGGATCTAACTGCCGCTCCTCCCCCATGTGTGAGCACAGCCGACGGGTATTTTTGCCTGCATTCTCATCAGTTGGGTACATGTGTGTACTCTGCCAGTTAGCTAGCAGTATGTCTTCAGTTAGCTATTAACGTTCTTTCAATTAGCTAGCAGGGAAAAATATGCAATAAAAACAAAGTGAAAACAAAACAGTTAGCATTTCCATTGGAAAAAATTGTGCAGTTAACCTGTTCATAGCAGTTAACTAGGTGTAACTAACTATCGCAATCTGTGGAGTTAACTTCTGAAAAATTGCAGCAGTTAATGTGACCCGAGCAAAAAAATAATGATGTTTTTGTATATTCGGTCTGGCAGTTAACTTGGTGTACTGCCGCAATCCTGACATTTAGCTATTTCAATCCCGGCGGTTAGCTCAACCCAAAAAAACAATGAAAAAACCTAGGTCCAATAGTTAACTTGGTGTGCAATCTCGACAGTTAGCTATTTCAGTCCTGGTGGTTTGCTCGACCCGGAAAAAAAGAATGATTTTTTTAGTATTTTTGGTCCGGCAGTTAACTAGGTATTAACAGCCCCGATCTTCGGCAGTTAGCTATTTCAGTCGTAGCAGTTAACTTGAACCGGGAAGAGAAGAATAAAAGAAAAAAATAGTTTATTTTGTACGGCAGTTAGCTTGCACAGTATGGTGCAGTTAGGTATTCTGCTCGAGCAGTTAGCATGTATTGTAGTAGTTCGGGCAAAAAATGATCTTAGTTTCGAGAAAACTGCTCTTAAACCGTAGCAAATATGAGAATGTGTTATACATGCCAAAGTTTGGATAATCGGTAGCTTTCTAACGGTATATCATATGCATCATTCTGATAATTTTTTTAAAAATCCTTTCACTAAAACATTGAAAACTTGTTTGATCGACTTTCAGTTTTTTTTTAATTTTGTGTGAAAACCGAATCAAATTTGGGAAAATGGTCAACATGAGTTTTTTTACTCCTTTTCAATAGCTATCCAATGATATATCATATGCATCATTCCAATGAATGGTTCAATAATTACAACCAAAAAACAATGCGAAAAAACGATGCTAGAAAAAGTCCGCCCGGCAGTCAACTAGTATAGGTCGCACAGTTAGCTGACTGTTCTCGGGCAATTAGGAAGGGTTCCTGAATAGCTTATTCAGGAATGGGTTACAGAATAGCTGGGATGTAATAAGTCCACAAAGCCCCTCCAAGCCCTAGGGCGCAACTAAGGGGGAGAGGACTTGGAACCCAAGTCCAATCCTATTCCTACTAGGACTCCTTCCTTTTTTGCCTTCCCTAGCCACATGAGATTTTAAGGACTTGGTGAGCCTAGCCCAATAAGGCCAGGGAGCCTCCCTGCAGCCCATGCTAGCCCTTGGGTTGTGGTGAACCCACTTGTGGACTTCCCGGACCCCTCCGGAATCCTTCAGAACCTTCTGGAAGCTTCCCGGTACAATACCGAAAAAACTGCACCTTTTTCTAGAACCCAAAATATGACTTCCCATATATAAATCTTTACCTCTCGACCATTCCAAGACTCCTCGTGATGTTTGGGTCTCATCCGGGACTACAAAAAACATTTTGTTACCACTCATCAAATATCCCAATACTACTCTAGCGTCAACGAACATTAAGCATGCGACCCTACGGGTTCGGGAATTATGTAGTCATGACCGAGACACCTCCCCGGTCAATATCCAATAGTGGGACCTTGATGCCCATATTGATTCCTACATATTGCACGAAGATCTTTTATTGGTTGAACCTTTATGACAACATACGTAATTCCCTTTGTCTGTCGGTATGTTACTTGCCCGAGATTCGATCATCGGTATCTCTATACCTAGTTCAATCTCGTTACCGACAAGTATCTTTACTCGTTCTGTAATCATCGTCTTGCAACTAACTCCTTAGTCACTTTGCTTGCAAGCTTCTTGTGATGTGTATTATCGAGAGGGCCCAGAGATACCTCTCCGATACATGGAGTGACAAATCCCAATCTCGATTCACACCAACTCAATAGACACCTTCGGAGATACCTGTAGAGCATCTTTATGATCACCCAGTTATGTTGTGACCTTTGATAGCACACAAGATATTCCTCTAGTATTCGGGAGTTGCATGGTCTCATGGTTGAAGGAACATGTATTTGACATTAAGAAAGCAGTAGCAATAGACTGGACGATCATATGCTATGCTAATGTTGGGTCTTGTCCATCACATCATTCTCCTAATGATGTGATCCCATTGTCAAATGACAACTTCTATGGTTAGGAAACCTTAACCATCTTTGATCAACGAGCTAGTCTATTAGAGGCTCACTAGGGACACGGTATTTGTTTATGTATCCACACATGTATTTAAGTTTCCGGTCAATACAATTCTAGCATGAATAATAAACCTTTATGATGATTAAGGAAATATAATAATAACCATTTTATTTTTGCCTCTAGGGAATATTTCTATCAGCTTCGGTACCAATGAGTCCATTTCAAATATAACTTGGCTACACCCTGACGGTGTCCTGGACTAGGGGGTACTCACCACGTCGTCTCCCGATCAGTTGGATTGGGCCGAGGACCCCCATGGCCGTATACTCATGGGCCAGTTCGGACAACCCCTGTCGCATACAAGGAAGACTCCACAAGACTTGGCGCCCAAGACAAGGACTCTCCTAAACCCTAGGCCTCAGGTGTCTTATATAAACCAAGGCCAGGCTAGTCAATAGACAATCTCATATTCATTACTATCATCTCGTGGTAGATACATGTACTCTATACTATACACCATATGAATACAATCAAAAGCAGGACGTAGGGTTTTACCTCCATCAAGAGGGCCCGAACCTGGGTAAAATCCGTGTCCATGTTACCATCGCTCCAAGACGCCTAGCTTAGGACCCCTACTACGAGATACGCCGGATATTGAACCGACATTGGTGCTTTCATTGAGAGCCTGCTGGGTGATCGTCACGGATTGATGGATGATCAGGTGATATTTTTTCAGTTAGATCTGTTCCACTTAAACGGTCTATCTTGCAAAACTATGGCTGCTGCTTCGTGCTATTTGATCTACAGCCAGACCGAAGTCAAGAAGATTACAATGCTCGGATCTGGAGTTTGCTGCGGCTACTAGAAGCATAATCATCCCGCGGAGACGCGCCACCCCGTGCGCCGTGGAGGTTCATGAAGAAGCGCGTATGTAGCGGCAGCCTGGAGTTACAAGTTCCCTGCGTGGGTTAACGCGAAAGCTAAAAAAGAAC
Organism: Triticum aestivum; assembly: GCF_018294505.1. Taxonomy (NCBI): domain Eukaryota; kingdom Viridiplantae; phylum Streptophyta; class Magnoliopsida; order Poales; family Poaceae; genus Triticum; species Triticum aestivum. Next base: position 445,469,122 of record NC_057813.1, read on the forward strand.
ACAGTCTGGCCGGCGGCGATCCAGACGAGAAGACCTTAAAGAATGCACGTGGTCCGAACAGAGTTCGCCTCCGTGGAGCACGCATCGGGGGAATTATTTTTTCCTTCCTATTTTTAATCCATCTCCTTCTCGGCCGTCGGTCCTCTACTACTTTTCTAAAAGGCGCATAGACTGATAGAGTACTACTAACCTAAATTGCCTACTAGTTTTGCAGCACGGTAATCCCATCGGCTAGCAGGCAGCATCAAGGGAGATTTGTTTCCTTTTTTAATTCGGCTCCATTGGCCGGCTCTCTCCAATCTTTTCGTGTGCAGTCCGTGGACCAAAAGTAGTATACTGCTCCACATTTTGTTTTGCAGCATGATCTCCTAAATCTAGCTGACGAATACTAGTAATCCGACTAGTACTACCATTGACGCTTTGGTGAACCCTGGTGTAAAGATCGAAGCTGTCTGATTCCCGGAATCAGTCAAAGTATGGATCAGTTCTTATTTCTTTTTGCTTCCTCTACCGCGGTCCCCGCCGTCAAACAGGTTTTATTTTTCCTAAACTTTTCATTTAGCATGTAAAATCATTACACACAGAATATTTTCTGCCCGTTTGTACTGCATTATTTTTTGCAGAGATATTTTGTTCACGCATGCACATGCGTTTTCTGTTCAAAGAGTATTCTCTACTGGTCTGCATTTTTTGTGCTGCAGGTTTTGCAATCAGGTCTACACTGTGGCCGCTGTTTCAGGGTGACCCAATATGTTGTCGCTGCCTTGTGTGCACTACGTCCGTAACTCGGGCGCCCGTGCGAATTTGGATTTTGTCATCCCGCCGCGTCAGTGCCCAGTGTCGACAATGGCCTCACGCCATGCCACATCTCTTTTAATAACTTATTTTACATAAAGAATTTTGTAAAGAATTTTTTATTTATTTATTTTTGCTATCTGCTTTGTGCTACTTCATGCATGCAGATAATCGGCCTCCACTACGCCACACCGCTGGTGAGCCGACGTCACCGTCCTACATCCGTCAACCGAGTTGTGGCGTCGCCTCAGCACAATTGACTTAGACCGGGCCGCACTGTCACCTCGGCAGGGTGACGTCGTCGCCCACCTCCATCGACCAAATTGTGTTGTTGCCTTGGAGCGCGGCCCTGTGTTGGCAACCCCGCATTGTTGCTTCGTCAACCTACTTGGCCGGAGATTCCAGTGTCACCCGACGACCTGCTCCATCACCTCGGCTAAACTGGTGGCTTCACCTCTTTGAAGTGCCGAGCTCTTTGCTCGGCCACATCGGGCTTGGGGGCTGAGACCTCCTCTCGCACCAAGCTCGGACCGCATCATCAATGTCGAACACATCAACCAGCTAAGTCGCTTTCATGCTCAAAGTTTTAAAATTTTAAATTTTGTTCGGTTCGACCAAACATTATACTTTTTTTAGCAAAAAGTCATTTCTGAAAAACTTCCTTGTCCAAACTTTGTTTGCGACACACAAAGTCAAATACCCCATTTACTTGGGAGCTTCCTTTATGAAGCCTTTCCTCTTGCATATGATTATACTTGTACGGCTTCGTTCCTTGTTCGTGTATTACGCCACAATATGCACCATGTTGACTTAAGCGATTTGCAAGCTGGGTTGCCTTGCTCCTGTGTTTACCCCTACGTTCCCGATTGTTCTGCTAGGGAGTAAAGGGAGCACCTTTGCGATTGTCACGACCGGGTCCTCCGAGCTCTGACCTCAGACTGGGTGAAGCCGAAAGCTAGCGCTCTTATTGTTTTCAATTATGGTTGGCACACAACGGAACTCATGAGTAGAAAAAATCTATTGCACAAGTCTCATAGTAACAATGAGCAACTGAAGAAAGGTATCGGTGGGGGTATTATTTTCTTCGAAGATGCTTCTTACACTTCATCAGTAATATAGCATAAGTTCCCTGAGCGCGCTTTGTCTGTTATAGCCTTACGGCCTGATTGCCTGGTTATCGGAAACACCGTCGATATTCTCGATAGGTGGAGTACATAACACTTTTGGCCCTTGGCCGAAGAGGGAGAAGCCGACGGTCGGTTAAGACGCGTTTAAAGTTTGGGTGAACACATATATGAAATAAGTACTTCGGTACATACAATCATTATACATAAAATTCTTTTACCCAAGTCACTCGGGGGCTCTTAAATTTGTGTGAGCTGTTTTATAATAAGTGTTTTTCTTCTTAGTCGTTGCATAGTCTTTTTTCTATCACTCCTTTTTTCGACGCGAGTGTGTGGTCAATAGCCCGGGAGCCTAATTTCTCTCTCAAAGCCGCTAAAGTTTGCTAAACTGGCCTAACGAGAAGTACTCCGCCTTTGGGATAGGAGGTTGAAGCCGTAGGCTGACCCGCTTGAAAGTCTTGAGATAGGGTGTGTCATGTTAAAGCACGACAGAATCACATTTTTTCTAAGACCAATTTTCTGATTGGCACCGAACAATTGATCTAGTTCGGACATCGAGTTTTTACTGACGTTTTTTGGTTTTCCAATCCTATGGCACTTTTCAACTATTTGTGTGTTTTCCGCATAAGCCTCGCAGTGCAATGCCAGACTCCTTTAGATATTCGGAAAAAATTCTTGGATATTGCTATATATGCATCAGTTTCGAATTGTGTCTTCGGTCAATAGTTGGGTTGCCCGGCTCCTGTGCTTGCCTCCTACGTTCCGCTTTGTTCGGATAGGTGTGCAAAGGGAGAACCATTGTGCTTGTGCTTCCAGCTCGCATGGTTAAGCACCTCAGTGGAGAAAGCCGAAAACTGACTGTCACAATAGGCGTAAACTGGTCAGCGGTCCGATGACTGTATTAAATGACGGGGCATTCATAACATTGGCCGAAGTGTTTACGGCTTGACCTCGGCTGTCGCCGAACATTAACAGGGGGGCTACTTGCTGGCCTCCCAACTTTAAGCTCCTATGACTAAGTGAAATTTATAAAGCCCGCATATCTGATTGCCTCGTTTCCACCAACACAACCGCCTTCGGGCATCGAGACGTCGGCTGAGGGTTGTTTTGTTATTACGGAAACACCCTGCATAGCATCTACAAGGGGGTAGAAGCCGACGATGGACCACTTTCAGATTATAAGCGGTCGCAAGGAAGTGAATATTTGGGTTCATTTAGACCACAGAGTTTGGAAACTTTCCCCGAACTAAATCCTCAGTATTTTCCTCCCACATTGATCGGAGCTGAGATTTCATGATCATGATTACCATGACAACCCAAAGAAAGAATCGACAGCTGGACTATTTTCTTTGGACGATGTTTCTTATGTTAAACAATAATATAACATGTCTCTCTGTGTACCTTTGTTTATAAAACCGTATGGCCGGATTTCCTTGTTTGCCATAAATCTTTGCCCTCATAAAGGCTTTATAAAGTAGGACAAACACCACTCGGGTGCTGGCCGAGGAAGTTGAAGCCGATGGTCGGTCAACAAAGTTTTATATAATGCGGATCCGAGCATTAATGACGTAAAGTACTTGGATACATAGAGTTATTCCATATAATTTGTGATTTTACTATGGATATTGATCCTTATTTCGGCCTCCCGTGCCCGCATTAAGGCTCGGGGGCTACTAGGCTTCGGGCTTATTATTTAAAAATATTAAAAGGGCACATCGATCCCCTGATCTGGTGTTGCCACCTGACCAGTGTCTCGGGGGCTACTGCATTGACAATCCAATGCAAAAAAGTTAAAATGCAATATAGTTTTCAAGGAGATTATTATCCTCAGGTTGGTCGGCCGCACCCAACGTGAGTCTCGAGGACTTTGCACACCACGTTTCTATTCCTAGGTATGCTGCCGAGCTGGGAATTGATCCTCAGGCTGATTTTGTGAATCGACCTGAGTCTCAGGGGCTACTAGGCTCAGCGGTTTGATTTTTTCCTTCAGGTGCATCCCGGATATTAGGCCAACACGCATCTTGAGGGCTACTAGCTATACATCTTAGGCGAGATTACATTGCACAATTCCGAATAAAATTCATAAAAATCAGCCCATGGCCGAGGTGGTGGTGCTCAACTACAATAGACACCCCAGAAGCAGTCCGGCATAAAGCTCGGACGCTAGTGGCTGGCTCCGTAGAGGGCATTTCCGGCATTAAGCTCGGCTAAAGTCCTTCAACTTTTTTGAACCAAGGTGATCTATGACACCTCGAATATAGTCCGGCGTTGGAGCTTGGACGTAGTCCGGCGTTGGAGCTTGGACATAGTCCAACATTGGAGCTTGGACATAGTCCGGCGTTGGAGCTCGGATACAGTCCGACGTTGGAGCTTGGACATAGTCTGGCGTTGGAGCTTGGACATGGTCCGGCGTTGGAGCTCGAAGAAATTCCGACGTTGGATCTCGGATACATTCCAGCGTTGGAGCTTGGAAGCAGTCTAGCGTTGGTGCTCGGCTGCTAAAGATACCTCGAATGCAGTCCGGCGTTGGAGCTCGGACGCAAGAGGACGTTGCCGCTTGGGAACAACTTCAAACCCGAGGTATGGCATAAAAATAACAAGGCATTGATAAAGGACAGAAACTTAAAGGGGCTCCTCGGATACCCGACGTGTAAACTCTTCGGAGTCACCTCGGCGATCCTCAAGATCAAAGACGAGAAGATTTGTTGAACCAATTTTCAAGACCGACGACCGAAGATAAAGAACAATTCCAAAGAATAGAGGAGCATCCCCAACTTGAAGACCGGTTCATGGGGCTATTGACGGTGTCCTAGACTAGGGGGTACTCACCACGTTGTCTCCCGATCAGTTGGATTGGGCCGAGGACCCCCATGGCCGTATACTCATGGGCCAGTTCGGACAACCCCTATCGCATACAAGGAAGACTCCACAAAACTTGGCGCCCAAGACAAGGACTCTCCTAAACCCTAGGCCTCGGGTGTCTTATATAAATCGAGGCCAGGCTAGTCAATAGACAATCTCATGTTCATTACTATCATCTCGTGGTAGATACATGTACTCTGTAGTATACCCCATATGAATTCAATCAAAAGCAGGACGTAGGGTTTTTCCTCCATCAAGAGGGCCCGAACCTGGGTAAAATCCGTGTCCATGTTACCATCGCTCCAAGACGCCTAGCTTAGGACCCCTACTACGAGATACGCCAGATATTGAACCGACACACCCCATGTTAGTTGTTGCATTAAACGTGTTTAGTAGATCTAGTGTTTCAGCATGAATGGCATCAGAGATATGTTCCGGATTTCCTGCACCTGCAGCAATGAGCATTCCACAATCATTTCTTACAATAAAATTGTTGGGAACGTTGCATGGAAAATAAAATAAATCTACGCACACGTAAGATCTATCCATGTAGGTGCATAGCAACCAGAGGGGAGAGTATGTATACGTACCCTCATAGACCGTAAAGTGGAAGCGTTTATTAACGTGATTGATGTAGTCGAACTTCTTTGTGATCCAACCGATCAAGTATCGAACATATGACACCTCCACGTTCAACACACGTTAAGCTCGATGACGTCCTCACTTTCTTGATCCAGCAAGACGGGCAAAGTAGAAGATCAGTTCTGGCAGCAGGACGGTGTGGTGACGGTGATGGTGAACTTGTTCCCGCAGGGCTTCACCGAGAACTTCAGAGAAACTGGACGGAGGACTAAACTGTGGATAGGGGCGCTGCACACGACTAAGAGATTGTCATGGTCTTGTGTAACACTATTCTAATCTCAGGATCAGAATAGTTATTCTGATCATGGCTTGCTTATATAGGGAGCGATTGGTTTCCCCGAACTCACGGAAATGGTAGCCGATCCCATCGCCCTCAACCTCCTGCCCCCTCCCCAGATCCCCCTCACCCACACCTCCGCATGATCTCCCTGGGGCCCCCGCCTCCGCGCGAGTTTCCCGGGCCATGGCCAGCCACCTTCTCCCGCCGCTCCAGGCACACGCCACCTTCTCGCACCGCCACGGCCACCCGCCGGCGCAACCATCTTCTTCCCAGATCACAGCGCACCGCCGCCCCATCCCACCATCCCCACGCAACTCCGCCGCCCCACCCCCGACCCACCCTGCCATCTACGCGCGCCGCTGCTGCCCCACCCCGCCATCCCCGAGCACTACTAGGGAAAACCTTATACACAACATCTTAGCAGTAGCGCTGGACAAAAACATGCGCTCCTGCTACTTAGTAGCAGCGCGTATAAATAAACCGTGCTACTGCTATAACTTTGGCAGTAGCGCGCACAAGCAAAAAGTGTTGCTGCTATGTCTAAATTGGGCGCACATGGCTAGCCCAACTTAGCAGTAGCGCGTATCCTCACCCAGCGCTACTGTTATTCTCCCTAGCTGTAGCGCTTTATCGGACCCGCGCTACTACTAACCCTACCTTATCCTCCCCACACGGTCGACGCTCTCTCACTCACTCTCCCTCTCAATCACTCTTGCCCACGCCGATATCCGTCATCCGTCGCCGCCACCGCCATCGTCCGTCCGCCACCGAGGTACTCCCTTCTTCCCTCCCTCCTCCTCCCATCATGCCATCCTCCCTCCGCCTCCAGCCGCCCCTCCTCCCTCCTCCATCGGCAGCCCTCCTCCCACCGCCCCTCCCTCCTCCTCCTCCCACCGCCCCTCCCTCCTCCTCCTCCGGTCGGCCC